>NW_024382725.1:0-11461 GCF_016835505.1 Polypterus senegalus
GCAGGATTTTACTTCTATTGCGGACCAGGCCTGTGTATGTTCATCTATTTGTGTCCAGGTTTTTATAGCTTGTATGTTTTCTGGCCGTAATAATACTGAAAGTTGGGTGGAGCCATGCCACCTTCTGCCTTAGGTCTTTGTAGGGTCGCTCTTTGGATATGTGGATGTTTCAAGTTCCAAATAAATGAGGTTATTGTTGAATCTAATTTCTTAAAAATGATTTATTGATGTATATTGGAATGTTTTCAAATGAAAAAAGAAGCTTAGGAAGAATATTCATCTTAACAACGTTAATTCTTCCAGCTAGAGTGAGATGAAGGATTGACCATCTATGCAAGTCGTGCTTAATTTTTTCCATACAGATGGCGAACTATTGTTTATAAAGAGCTTTGTGTTTACTTGTGATGTTTGACCCTAGGTATTTAAAACAATAGCAGTGGTGACAAGGAGCATCCCTATCTGCTACCATGTTCTAGTTTAAAGTAGTCTGAACAAATGTTGTTAATACAAACTGAAGCTTCTGGATTGGTATACAGTAGTTTGATCCATGAACAAATGTTTGGGCCAAACCCAAATTTCTCTAAAGTAGTGAAAAGGTATTTTCATTCAATAATGTCAAATGCTTTTCTGCATCCAATGATAATAGTATTTCTGGGGTGTTCGACTTTGTTGGTGGGTATATTACATCAAACAGGCGTCGAAGATTGGAAGATAAGTGTCGACTCTTCATAAATCCAGTTTGATCTTGTGATATTACCGAAGGCAGCACTTTATCCATCACTTCTAGCTATGATTTTTGAGAGTATCTTAACATCATTATTCAGAAGTGAGATTGGTCTGTATGATGCACATTGTAATAAGTCCCTATTTTGTTTAGGAAAGACGCTGATTAATGCTTGGCGAAAAGTTTGAGGTAGAATTTGATTGTCTCTAGCTTCTGTAAATGTTGCTAATAGGAGGGGAGCTAGCTGAGAGGAGAATTTCTTATAAAATTCTGCAGGGTAGTCAGGGCCTGCTACTTTCCCGCATTGAAGTAACTTTATAGCATCTAATAATTCTGATAGCGCCAGAGGTTTATCCAGTTCCTCCGCACTAAAAGTATCTATTTGTGGTATTTGTAATGTATCCAGAAATGTATTAGTTTGTGTGTTGTCTTCTTTAAACTCAGTAGAATATAAGGATTTATAGTTGTCTCTAAATGTGTGAATTATATTTTTATGGTCGATTATTTCATCTCCGTTCGTGTTGGTGATTACTGGGATTACATTGCGAACTTCTTGCTTGTGGATTTGTTGAGCTAAAAGCTTATTAGCTTTCTCTCCATGTTCATAGTAATTATGTCTGGATTTATAAATTAGTTGTTCAGTTTCATTAGTTGTCAAGAGGTTGAGTTCTGAATGCAGAGCCTACCTTTTCATCTATTCTAGAATTTTTCACTTTTTAGCTCTGAAACTTTCTTGGTTTCTAATTTATTTCTGTGGGAAAGATATGAAATAATCTGTCCTCTTCAGAAGGTCTTCCCAGAGTTTCCCCAGAGTATTCCTGCAGAAACCTCTGAGGATATATTTGTCTCTAGGAAGAAACTAATTTGTTTGGATATAAATTCTGTATAATTCTCGTCTGCTAATAGAAGCAGGTTAAGACGCCATCTGTGAGGTGAGTGTGTGGGGCATAGCGACTTTAACTCCAAGATCAGAGGTGCATGGTCGGAAATAACAACAATAGCATTGTACTTACAAGATTTAATTGTAGGCAAGAAATTATTATCTATAAAGAAATAATCAATTCTTGAGTAGCAATGATGTACTGGTGAGTAGAAAGAATATGTTCTTGAGTTTGGGTTGTGACAGATAGGGGGCGCTATCGCTCCCTTGAACCATCGGATCAAAAGTCAGACACCAGTTAAAAGTCCAAAAGTTGAATTTATTGTAATAACAAAGTGCACAAAGCACCCTCCTCTCCACTATATTCATAAACAATACAATAATTACTCCAATACAAAATCCTCCACTCTCCCAGATGCGTTGCCACCCCGAGACCCAGCTCACCTTGTTTGTCTGGGATTTCCCAGAGACCTTTATAGTACTTGACCCAGAAGTACTGCTGAACCCTCAGTCCATGTAATTTCCTAACACTTCCGGGTCAGATCAAAAACTCTTCTTTTTCATCCTGGAAGTACATCATTTCCTCTGTCCCTGTGACCAGGACGTACTTCCGTGTTATAGGGCAAATACAAGTCTCTGGGCCTCCCTGCAGCGTCCCCTTGCAGCCCCCATGGTATCCAGCAGTGCTGTGAAGGAAAACTCCAATATGCATGTTGCCCTGCTGGAATTTGTGGCACCTCCATGCTGCCGGAAGGGCTCCATCTAGCAGCGTGGGGGTATTGGCCGGGATGGACAGCCAGCCATAGTTCACAGGATTCACAAACCTCCAGGGGTCTGATAACTTGTGGTCAGTTATAAACTTTGTAATTGTCACCACTCCTGTGATAGGTGTCCTATCTAAGAGTGGATTTAAAACACATTTTAAGTCCTCAGCCATTATAATTTGATTAGTGTTCACATTGGGAATGGATGTAAATAAATTTTGTATGAATTCCTTATCATCGACATTAGGTGCGTAAACATTTATCAAAATCATTTCACACTTAAATAAGTTGCCCATGACCATCACATATCCCCCTTCAGGATCAGATACGACATCAATGTTACAAATGAGACTGTTCTATGTATGAGAATTCCCACACCTCTAGTTTTCTTTGTGAAGCTAGAATGGAACATTTGGCCAGTCCAGTCCTTTTGCAGCTGGAACTGATCCTTGCTTAGTAAGTGGGTCTCCTGTAAAAATACTATTTTAGCGTTTAAACCTGTTAGGAGAGAGAAAACTTGCTTTCTCTTTAATTTGTGATTCAGGCCTTTAACATTTCAGCTCACAAAGTTAACGGTCCCATCATGGAGACATTGATTCAGAATTTTCGATGTCATTTTATAGTCTTAACTGGAAGTGAGGCAGCTTTAAACTTAATTTCCTATTTTCCCAAGAGTTATTGCCATGCAGCCTATTGTTATGTTGGTAGTTATAATTATAAGGATTAAAAGGATAGATTAGATATAGCCTGCTCTGCCTCTTTCTCTCCCCCCCCCGCCCATTTTGCCTCCCCATGTGAGGCTGGACCACACTTCACGAAGTCCAGGTCCTCTGACATACCTAGAGTCAGAGCACATCCAAAGCAAAACAATCCCCCACGCAGCGGCATTTTAGGATTAAAAATTATAGATATCTATTGCTAATATAGTCTAAATACTATATGCCTAAAATATAATCATTAACAAACTATAAGCTTAAAATATAATCTTCAGCAATCTTGAAGTATTAAGATAATAAACCCAGGGAATGGTGTTAGAAAGTGGTCCAGAATAAGCATAGTAAGTCTTAATGCAATAATAATAACAATAAACCAAGGGTATGATGTTAAACAGTCTCCTTTAGGGTAGTAAAAAAAAAAAAGTTAATTTCTTCCATACACACATCTAAAACAGTAATTAAAACATAAACAGAAAGTGTCCGAGTAATGAAAAGGATGTATAATTATAATACCTGTATCATTACAAGTGGATTAGACAGCAGGTTATATATCCTTGCCATGCCATGACAGGATGTGACTCACTATTGTGTTTCAAAATAGTGTCGGGATCAGCTTTCTTAGTTCCTTTTCTGCTTCCTCCTTGCTGGAGAAGACATAGTATTGGCCTTGAACATCCACTTTCAGTTTGGCAGGATACAAGAGGCTGTATTTGATATTGGCTTGCCGTAACCGCTGTTTAATGTTGTAGAAGGCTGCACGTTTAGCAGCTGTTGTGGGAGAGAAATCAGGGAAAATACGACTGTGGTTATTTTCAAAAATAATCTTTTGCTTGTGTCTGAGGAGTGCCATCACCTCTAACTTGAATAATAAATCTCTCGAAGCGGATAATAAAAGACCTACATTTAGGTCCATAAATATTTGGACAGAGACAACTTTCTTCTAATTTTGGTTCTGTACATTACCACAACAAACTTTAAATGAAACAACTCAGATGCAGTTGATTTGTAGACTTTCAGCTTTAATTCAGTGTGTTGAACAAAAAGATTGCATAAAAATGTGAGGCAACTAAAGCATTTTTTTAACACAATCCCTTCATTTCAGGGGCTCAAAGGTAATTGGACAATTGACTCAAAAGCTATTTCATGAGCAGGTGTGGGCAAGTCTGTCATTATGTCATTATCAATTAAGCAGATAAAAGGCCTGGAGTTGATTTGAGGTGTGGTGCTTGCATGTGGAAGATTTTGCTGTGAACAGACAACATGCAGTCAAACGAGCTCTCCATGCAGGTGAAATAAGCCATCCTTAAGCTGTGAAAACAGAAAAAACCCACCCGAGAAATTGCTACAATATTGAGTGACAAAATATACAGTTTGGTACATCCTGAGAAAGAAAGCAAGCACTGGTGAACTCAGCAACGCAAAAAGACCTGGATGTCCATGGAAGACAACAGTGGTGGATGATCGAAGAATCATTTTCAAGGTGAAGAGAAACCCCTTAACAACAGCCAACCAAGTGAACAACACTCTCCAGGGGGTAGGCGTATCGATATCCAAGTCTACCATAAAGAGAAGACTGCATGAAAGTAAATACAAAGGGTTCACTGCAAGGTGCAAGCCACTCATAAGCCTCAAGAATAGAAAGGCTAGATTGGACTTTGCTAAAGAACATCTAAAAACGCCAGCACAGTTCTGGAAAAACATTCTTTGGACAGATGAAACCAAGATCAACCTCTACCAGAATGCAAGAAAAAAGTATGGAGAAAGCGTGGAACAGCTCATTATCCAAAGCATACCACATCATCTGTAAAACACGGTGGAGGCAGTGTGATGGCTTGGGTGTGCATGGCTGCCAGTGGCACTGGGACACTAGTGTTTATTGATGATGTGACACAAGACAAAAGCAGCTGAATGAATTCTAAGGTGTTCAGAGACATACTGTCTGCTCAAATCCTTCTAAATGCAGTCAATTTGATTGGGCGGCATTTCATGATACAGATGGACAATGACATAAAACATACATCCAAAGCAACCCAGGAGGTTATTAAAGCAAAGAAGTGGAAACTTCTTGAATGGCCAAGTCAGTCACCTGATCTTAACCCAATTGAGCATGCATTTAACTTGTTGAAGAATTAACTTCAGACAGAAAGGCCCACAAACAAACAGCAACTGAAAGTCGCTGCAGTAAAGGCCTGGCAGAGCATTAAAAAGGAGGAAACCCAGCATCTGGTGATGTCCATGAGTTCAAGACTTCAGGCTGTCATTGCCAGCAAAGGGTTTTCAACCAAGTATTAGAAATGGACATTTTATTTTGAGTTATTTAATTTGTCCAATTACTTTTGAGCCGCTAAAATAAAGGGATTGTGTTAAAAAATGCTTTAGTTGCCTCACAATTTTATGCAATCTTTTTGTTCAACCTACTGAATTAAAGCTGAAAGTCTGCACTTCAACTGCATCTGATTTGTTTCATTTTGGTAATGTACAGACCAAAATTAGAAAAAAGTTGTCTCTGTCCAAATATTTATGGACCTAACTGTAGGTCTAAAGGTATTTGATCCGCGTATGCTATAAGCCGCTGCTATCTTGGTATCTGATTTAAAGTCCTCTCCAATTATTTTAGAGAATAGTTCAGCTGCGAATTTCACTGGGTTTGGACTTTCACGATTCTCAGTTAGACCTTCAATTCTAATATTATTCCTTCTGCTTTCATCTTCCAGTGCAGCAATTCGGTCTCCGAGTTTTTTGCATTTGGAATTGGCAGCTGTTGCTTTTCCATCAGTGGTCGATGCTAGTTTTTCGGCTAGCTTAACATCCTCCAACTGATTGGCAAGTGTGCTCAGTTTAAACGTGGTTTCCTGAATGTGCTCCTCAATTTTATCCAGCATACCTTTAAAGGCTGCCTCAAAGCGTATATATACACACATTTCTCCGAGTCTTTATTATCCTGCTGCAGCTTCCATCGCAGCTTCTCATTTGCCTTCTTGCTTTTCTTTATATCTTTCTTTATCCCTGTAGTTCATAATTTCTGGAAGAGTGGAAGAAAAGAGTATCTGTTTACGTTACAAAGTCATAGAGAGTGGACTTAGGACAAGACAAAGGTCAAAGTAGGTGATTTGTTACTGAAAGACAGCCAGGTGAGCAGGAACAAATGGCCCATTGGACTTTTTGTCATTGCACTCTGTCACAGAGGCAATCATTTCAGAAAAATAGAACTGAAAGTCATGATACAGCAGACTGCTAAAGTCTTTTACCAGTCTCAGGCATTATGGTTCTCCTTTCAGAAAATACTTAAAATATGTAAATTAGTCAATAAAGTGTGATTTATTTTTCAGTCTCCTTAGGCTTATTTTGGCATAATGTTGTAATACCTTGCAAGGAGTGTGTTGCCATATGTTTAAAAGTTTTCATAATAATGAGCAGTGTTATATAGCCTTTTTGTTTTTCATGGTCTTTGCTTCCACCTATTGGAAATTAGTAGTAATACAGGCACCATTTTTACTAGCTGTGCAGGGATGGATACAAAAGTTCTGACTGTATTAAAGAAGAATTCATCTGTCGCCATCTTTATTCACTCTGCTTTTCTTTCCCATTTATATATAATGGGAAGTAATACATATTCTTGATGTTGCTGTATTTGACATAACAAATTCATTTCCCTTCATTTGTTACTTGTAAAATGCTTTCTGCATAAATAGTATGTACTTGTATATTTATTTCTTGCAAGTATTTTCAATTTAACAACAAGAGTGTCTGTAAATCTCAGTATAACAATAGTCAGATCTTGGCTGCTTTGTTAAAGATTTAAAGGTATTTATTTAGTTGCTCAGCTTTATAATGGAACAGGTCATGAAGGCAGTATAGGGATGGTTGGGTTTCCTTTCCACATTTACTATAATTGGTGCTTACAGACAAATTCCCTGCCACCGAGGATGCAGAACATTCTATGCAGCTTATCAGAATCTTCCACCAGACATGGATGACAGAGTCTACTGTCAAAGTCCTGGATAATCAGTTTTGTGATGGGATGATGAGGACTGAATATACCACTGGATGATAAATATAATGAGATAGTTGGTTACATCTGCAGAGTCACCCTCCCACACAAATTAACCGGATTTCATGTTTGAAATCATTTTCCAGAGTCTGTAATCTGGTGGTAGATGGTACAGGATTACTACCAACAGATATATTAATTCTTTGGGAAATTCTCTCTCTGTACTTTTCTCAAAAGAGGAAGGTCAGCATTCTTGCAGTCATCTGCTGTAGGATTGTCTATTGTACCAGCAGCCATATAATTTGTTTGGACAACTGCTTCAAGAATGTCTATGCATCAGAGAGATTGTGATCAGTAGCTTCTATGAGGTGTCTTACAAAATTCTAATGGATCTTCAGATAAGGAAAAATCTGTGGTAGTAGTGTAGGAAAAACTGAGCATTGCCCATTCTGTTTTTAGTGGCACACCAGGCCTGTTAAGTCATCAGATTTAACAGACATTCAGCTGTGAAAATACCACATACATTCCATGTTGAACCCCAGGTTGTACTAGTATATACCTGGACTTTAATAACAAAGGTATAAATCAGAGTTGAACCAACATCTCTCCAGAGGCTCCCCTGCAGACTTCTTGAGCCATTATGTGCAAAATTGACTCATTCCAGAACAACCTGTAAATCAGTGAATGACAACTAAAACTAAAAGCTGATGAGATAGTTTTGTTTTCTATTGGGAGATGAAACCAATAATATTTTTCTCTTTGTGAACCAGAAAGCTGAGATCCAGTATGCCAGGCTAAAGCTGTATGCCAGTACTCTGAAAAGGCTGCTAAGTAGCCATGACTTCAAGAAGGGAACTTCAACATCTTTTTCCAGAAATACTAATGTCTTTCCCTATGAAGTTGCAGATGACACAGGGTCAAAGTGAGGAAAGCACTGTATACAACAGACAAAGGATTATGAGAAAGAATGCACTCCAATGCAAGAAGAATCCAGTGTAGCAACAAAGCACAAAAACACAACATTAGACATTATTTTAAAGAATTTGTATCATAAAAATGTTTATCTGTGTGGTATAGCGGGTCTGCGACTTCAAAAACAAAATAGGGCCAGATTTAAATTCATAAAACCATGTCAGTCTCCGTGGGCGATTGCACGACCGCGGGGAGTTAATGAGGTAGTTGGGGCGAGTCGCCCTTGCACGTGTGGGTGCAATCGTTCTCAATTGCTTCATTGGCTTCCTGCGGCGTGTGATTAAGGCGCTGTGCCCACGTGGACAAGTGTGTTTATATATACTGGCTGGCACAAAAGGAGAGGAGGAATCAAAGAAAAGGAAAAAGATGGAAAGTAAAGAGGTTAAAAGACGTTAAAGGCAGTCTTGGTGATGATCTGGCCACCTGGGAGGAGGAAGCAGAATGAGCTGGGGTCCTGCAAAGAAGCGTTGGTTGTGGTGCTCTAGGGGCTAGTTCGCCCCACTGAATATTCTGGTGGAGTGTGGCGAGAAAGGCAGGTGCCCTCCCCAGGCTTCCGAGGTGTGACCATGTGAGTGTGAAGGAAGAAGGGAGGAGAGTCTGGCTGTGATGTCCAGAGGCAGTCAAGACAGGGGTCGGCATAATGGAGCTCGTAGCTGCTGAGTTTCCGCTGGCTACGTGAGCAATGGGTGAGCTGGGGAGAAGGAGAAGGAAGTGGGCTGAGATCGTGAGGAGTTAGCCTGCATTTCTAATGGATTTATTTATTGATTTTTTTTTATCCCTACTTTTCCCTGGATTTTTATGGATTTATATATGTACTGTTTTTATAGCACTGCACAATTGACACTTGTTGGTTTTACTTTTGTATTGACTTTTTTAATAAAAGCACTTGGGCACTTTTTCCATCATCTTCTGGCATCATCAGAGAATCGTCCTCCTTTGTCAGTTCATCTCAGTCATAACTATCGACGGTGTTGGTTCAGCAGACTCCCATGTGAGAAGGAGTCTGTAGGGGATTGGTATTGTCATAATCTGTGCCAAGTTTAATTAGAACTCTACATAGTAAGCAAACAGCCAACCTCTCTATGTTATATGTTTGTTCATCTAGTCTGTCTAGTTGTGTTATATGTTAACATATATATGCAATTATCACATTTCAATAGTCTTTTAGTTTATCAATGAATGGTATTATTCTGTTTCTTAAAACAAGTGTGATTGAATTACCTTGAAATACATCTGTATGCCAGAGAGCTGCCTCCTACAACAGAATAAGGTAAAGTAAACAAAACAGGACCCTTACCAAATTATTTAAATTAATTGCCGGCATTGCAAGTTAAATCTATCCTCCTTCCCTAATTGTTATGAATTGTCTCTCAGTGGGCAAGTTAAAACTCATTTTTCCATTCCTACAGTAGGCCACAAGGACTCTGACTGCCAAAGGAAAACTCAACTCCAGCAATTGTCTCCTGTAAGCGACATAGCGATATCATTTGTAGGATTGTTTATCCATTCCACATAACACCAGGAAGAGGAGTATGTTAGCTCTTACATATCAACAACTCTGGTACCCATTAAAACATTAAAATGGCATGACTCTGACTAAAACCAATTCAGGTCAGCAGTGCAGATAATTCAGTATGTAACTCTTTTAGGGTTGATGTCGACTGTTGTCAACATCCAGTGGTAGAGGGTGATAATCAGCTGTAAATGGTGATAAAACTCACCGTTGCATTAAAGCTAGACACTCTTTGCTTGGAGGAATGTTAGACTCATTGACTTAGCATCTAATCCCTGTGTATGTGCGAGTTACGAAACGTAAACAAAGGTAAGAATCATCAACAATTCATGTTTTTCACATTATCACTGAGTTGGACTCTTAACTTTTCGGACTCTGGTTTTCTTGAAGGTGATCAGAATATCGAGCAGTAAAGTGAGGGCCCCAGCTGATGCTTCCCCAAGGTGATCGGCTGCCAGCTGAGCGCATTTGCACATCAGACTCACCTGTGTGCCATCACTTGCAAGAAGTTGCACTGACAAATAGCTATATATTGTTCAAGCAGGCAAACAGTGACAGCACCATGACTGTGGCAGATTTCTGAAAGAAGGTGGTCGACGAATTTGCTGGCAAAGTGTGTTGCAGTACCTTTGGCAAAGTGAGGAAGGCCATCACAAAGAGCAGTGCCTTGCAACATGCAAGGACAAAAAGTACAAACCTGACTGTGTTCTGTGCAGCAACAAAAATTGAAAAAGAGGCACCAGTGCAACACATAATGTAAGCAGTACAATGTGGCAATGAATGCAACGAGGGTAGCCTCCCTCTTCCTTCAGGTGGGGGGACGGGTCCTAACTGTTGTTTGTGTGCATGTGCCGAATGGCAGTTTGGAGCTCCCACCCTTTTTGGAGTCCCTGGAGGGGGTGCTAGAGGTCATAACTTCTGGGGACTCCCTCGTACTGCTGGGAGACTTCAATGCTCACGGGCAATGACAGCAGACCTGGAAGGGCATGGTTGGGAGGAATGGCCCCACCGATCTGAACCCGAGTGGTGTTTAGTTATTGGACTTCTGTGCTCATTACAGATTGTCCATAACGAACACCAAGTTCAAGCATAGGGGTGTTCATATGTGCACCTGGCACCAGGACACCCTAGGCCTCAGTTTGATGATCCACTTTGTGGTTGTGTTGTTGGATTTGCGGCCATATGTCTTTGAAGAGACATGAAGAGAGGGGCAGAGCTGTCAACTGATCATCTCCTGGTGGCGAGTAGGCTTCGATGGTGGGGGAGGATGCTGGTCAGGCCTGGTAAGCCCAAACGTGTTGTAAGGGTCTGCTGGGAAAGTCTGTCCCCTGTCAGAAGTAGCTTCAACTCAAACCTCCGGCAGAACTTCGACCACGTCCCGAGGGAGGTGGGGGACATTGAGTCTGAATGGGCCATGAGCCAGAGCTGTGGCCGTAAGGTGGTCGGTGCTTGTCGTGGTGGCAATCCCCAGACCCATTGGTGGACATCAGCGGTGAGAGATGCCGTCAAGCTAAAGAAGGAGTCCTACTGGACCCTTTTGTCCTGTGGGACTCTGGAGGCAGCTGATAGGTACCGGCAGGCCAAGCGGAATACGGCTTCAGTGGCTGCTGAGGCAAAAACTCGGGAGTGGGAGGAGTTTGGGGAGGCCATGGAGAATGACTTTCTGACGACTTTGAGGAGATTCTGGTCCACTGTCTGGCATCTCAGGAGGGGGAAGCAGTGCAATGTCAACACTGTATATGGTGGGGATGGTGCGCTGCTGACCTTGACTCGGGAAGTTGTGGGTCAGTGGGGGGAGTACTTTGAAGACCTCCTAAATCCCACTAACATGCCTTCCAATTAGGAAGCAGAGCCTGGGGACTCGGAGGTGGGTTCCCCCATCTCTGGGACTGAGGTCACCG
>NW_024382726.1:0-26078 GCF_016835505.1 Polypterus senegalus
GGGCTTACCCCTTGCGGGAAAAACCAACTCCCCGGGGGTTTTGGGATTTTCA
The DNA here is from genome assembly GCF_016835505.1 of Polypterus senegalus. Classification (NCBI taxonomy): domain Eukaryota; kingdom Metazoa; phylum Chordata; class Cladistia; order Polypteriformes; family Polypteridae; genus Polypterus; species Polypterus senegalus. The sequence goes on from NW_024382726.1 coordinate 53, forward strand.
CCCCAAAAAAATTTAAAATTTTTTACAAAAAAAAAAAAAATAAAAAAAAACCCCGGCGGTTTTAAATGCGTAGCGTAGTATCCATCCATTATCTAACCTGCTATATCCTAACTACAGGGTCAGGGGGCTGCGGGGAAAACCCCACCCAAAAAGGGTGCAAGGCGGGGGCAAACCCGGGGCAGGACACCCCCCCCCCGGGGGGGCCCACCACCCGACAAAAGCAAAAATTGGGGGCAATTTGAACCAATGCCTAACCTGAAAGTCTTGGCTGTGGGGGGAAAAAAACCCGCGGTGAGAACAGCAAACTCCGGGGAGGCCCGGGAAAAACGGGTCCCCCCAAACTCAGGGAGAAGCGATATCCACTGCCACCATCCACCCTCATGCAGTTATTTTTACCAAATTCGGGTCAATGGTTCAAAGCGGTTTCGAGCTATAGGTGAAAAATCCTGGACAGAAAAACAACAGCTGGGTGGCGTATTATATAAAGTTTTATAATCTACGGTATATATTTTATATATTTATATATATATACTGTTATGATAAAAAACTATCAGTTGTTTTTAAACATCTGAAATAAACATTAAACACTAAGCACATGGGTGATACATGCACCCGGGAATATACGGCTTAAAAATGGATTAAATTCATTTTCCTCAAATTCTAAAACACAACACCCCAAAATGACAAAAGTGAAAAAATTTACTTGAGTTTTTTAAAAATTTTTTAAAAAAAAAAAATTAAAAACATGTTTAAAAATTTGCCTTTTTAACCACTCCTTGGGAAAAAAAAGGGAATAGGTTTCAAAAAACACCTGAAAGGGCTCTCAGGCCATGAAGCTCAAAAAATTTAGCTGAGGTGCTCCTTTCCCATCATCCAAGTGTTTTGGGTTTTTGGATCCATCTGTAAAATTGTTGATTGGAAAATTTTTAAGGCCAAATCCTGTCATATAAGGTCCCACAGTTGACAGTTCATGTCAAACAAACCAAGGATGAAGTCAAAGGGGAATTGTCTGGGGCACAAATCTGGGGAAGGGTTCAGAAAAAATTTTTTCTTTGAAGGGCCCAAAAGCACAGTGGCCTATATGTAATGGAAAGTTAAACCCCGCTCTTCCAAACTTTTTAAAAAACTGGCGTGGGGAGGGGGTTTTATCGGGGGCCAAAAACCCCGATGGTATCGTAAAACTCCAGTGGTCCTCTGTAAAGGGGGGAACCTTTCCCGGAAAAAACCACCTCGAATCCACCAATCAGTTTTTTTGGGCAAAAGTGGGGGCGGAAGCCCTCCTTAGAAAAAGGACATAGCACCCCCGGGGGTTTTAAAAAGGCACCTGGGACTCTAACCAGAAACAAAATTCTTTGGTCTATTAGAAAAAGTTGCCGGTGAATCCCAGGCGTCCATTTGGGAAAACCCAGGCCCCCGCTCATCACCGGGCCCAAAACCCCCTACAGTGGCATGGTGGGGCACATACTGGGGGATGTTTTTGTGACGGTTTGGGAGTGGTGGGAAAAAGGGAAAAGGGGTTTCACAATTAAAGGGTTTCTGGATAAAAACCTCCCCAATTTGACCTCAGACTGGCGGCATCTATAGGGACAAAAACCCTAAGCCCCAAACAAGTTTTAAAAAGGTGGTTTGCAACCCCAAAACGAGTGGCCCAGAAAAACAGACTTAATCATTGAACATCTCTGGAAAAATCAAAATGGCGCAGGCCGCATTCAACCTGATGGAGCTTGAGGATTCTGCAAAAGAGGTGTGAAACTGGAGGATGTTAAACGGGCATCATTTTAAAGGACTTGAGGCTGAAATTCTCCCAAAGGTCACAGATTTTGAAAAAGGGCGGAATCTTATGTCCCCATAGTTTCTTTTTTTATTTTTTAAAAAAGGCAAAGCCCTCATATACTGACTTCCCACTGACTGACTGCTCCGCTCTCACTAATTCCCCAACTTCCTTTAGGGGGGCAAAAGGCCTCTTTTTAAAGCTTTTAAAAAGTTGGGGCGGGTTTCATTTAAATTCACGCATAATGGTCTAACTGGAAGCTTTTTTCGCTTAGAAAGGGTTGGCTGGGTGTGGGGGGAGTTTGGTGTGACATAGCCTCCCCGAATCCGAAATGCTGAAAACCGGGAAAGACTCCAAAACCACGGAAAACTACTTTTATTTTAATTTAGAGGGCAGCAAAAATAATAATTAGAACCGGCGGTGACATATAAAACCATATTCAGCGCCCTAACTGCCAGTCGAACAAAACAAAAAAGTTCAAAAGTGCTGAAAAAAACCGAATTACCGCTCGTTGAAAAACCCGGTGGCTTTGGGGCTTTCTGGGGAGTTAATTCGAGGGGATACTGAGTTGCGGGCGTTTCCCCTTTTTTCCCCTCATCCCCTTGGTTTAGGCGTTAAAAAAATATGGGTTGCGGAAGTAAATTGAAGCTTTTGAATAAGGGAAGCGCAATAAATGTTTTTTGTGCCTACTCTTGTTTAAGTCGGTAAAAATAGGCGAGGGGGGGAACTTGTGGGGCAGGAAAACCAAAACGGGGGCTCAATATACTGTAAATTTTGGGGTCAACCGATTTGTTTTCCCCCATTTAAAAAAATATATTTTTTAAGTTCTTTTTAAATCCATATGTTTAAACTAAAAGGCCCATGAGCCACATCCCCCCGAGATCATTTTTTTTATTTTTATTTTGGGGGGTGGCGCTGGTAACACTCCTTTAAATTGCGGTTCATTTTTGGGAACCCTTTCCCCATTAATAAGTCTGGCGTCTGCTTACTTTTCCGTGCAAAACCCCAAAAGTTTTTCAAGTGGTTTCTTTTAGGGGAACCCTAATCCCCATAACCCCCACTTTCCCTTTGTGAATTTGAAAAGTGGGCCCTTTCCCAAATCGCACTTTGCTGATAAACGGCCCCTGGTTCCCTTTGGTTTTGAAGAAAAAAAAAATTTTTTTGAGTTGTTTGCAACCCATTTCCGTTGGTGACGACCGGGCGTTAGATGGGGGGTTTGGCTGCATTATTGGGCGCTGGTGTGACAAAGTTTGGAATCAGGGCCGCACAGTTTATTCACCCCATTCAACAAAAAATGCTCCAGCTCGTTACGGGGCCAAACCGTGCATTTTTGGGAAAAATATCTGGGGGGCTCTTCTCAGTCATGAAGACAAAAAAACGCCCCGGGTCCCCTCACTGTAAACACCTGCAGTCCACCCTGAAATCCCCAAAACCACAGAACCTCAAAACGGCAAAATTTGTTCCCAAAAAAAAGTGCGGTCCAGCTCTGAAAAATTTGGCAAAAACGCAAATGATTTGTTTATTTGCTAAAAAGAAAAATTTTTTATTTTTCCCAAGTTTTTTTTGCACCTGTTATTTTAAATTTTATAATTTGGGGGATATATTTTTATGGAAAAAAATCTTTTGGGGAATTTAAAATTTAATTTTTTTATAAAAAATTACACAGAGTAAAAAGGAATTTTTTTTAACGTTTCACAACAAAAAAGGGGGGAAATATTTTTTATGGGGGAAAAAAAAATATAAAGTTTTTAAGGTTTGAGTTGATTTATTCTGGAATAATATTCTTCGATAAATAAAAATTCCTTCTTTTAAAAATTTAAATAGCGAACAAAAATGATAGTTCATAATACCCCGCCAGATTTCGTAGGGGGAGTCATCCTTTTTCAAGCAGCGTTGCACTGTCAAAATACCTGTTTTAATTATTTGGGAATGGATAAATAAATTTTTTTGTTTTTTTTCTTTTTTTCTTCCTTCAAGTTCCACCCCAAACGTTTTTTTAAAATTGTGAATTTTGTTTGTTTTTAATATTTAATCCCGGGTGGGGAGCCCCGGTTGATTCATAACACCGGGAAATTTTTTCCGCCGGGGTTGGGGGTTTTTTCCCCCTCTCCCCGTGAAAAAAAGACCTTCCTGCCCATGGCGGATTGACCGTCGGTACTTCCCCTTTCCTCCATCTTCCCTGGCTTTCCCTTTCCCCATCCCCCCCTTGGGTCCCCCAGCATTCCTCCACTTCCCTACCCCAAAAAATGGGGGCCCCAAAAGGGGTTTTAATGCTGTTTGTTTATAATTTTGACGTATTTTTTTTGTGTCTATCGGGGCGGCAACCTTTTTCCCCCGGCCCTTCCTTGTGTCGGCGGGATGAGCCCCGGGCGGGGGGACAGGCCTAAACCGGGCTAGGCGATGAATGACCATCCGAAAGCGTTTGCAACCGCCCCACCGAACTGGGCCACGGGGGGGTTAGTGGAAAGCGGGGCGGACCCCCGCCCAGGCCCCGCCTCACCCCCCATGATGGGCCCCGGACGTGGCGCCTCCCGGGCATGTTTGAAGGGGGGCCCCCCGGACAGTGGCAGCGGTCAGTGGCCCACCCGGGGAATACCTGAAGGGACCACCCCTGCGGGTGTAACCTCCCTGAGGAGGCGCTATCGCCTCCCCCAAGCCAAAAAGCCCCTGGCCCGGGCCAGCGGCCCAAAGGGGCGGAACTGGGTCTTTGCCCCTGAAAAGCCCTTTTGGGGGGTTGATTCGGGCAGAGGGCCCGGGCCCGGGCCCAGGGGAGGCAAGGGGGAAAGTGGTGGGCCCCGGGTGCCTGTGAAGGCCTGGTCAATCGTCCCCCAGTTCCCCCCAGCAGGCCCGGGGCCCCCTACCAGAACTTTCGGGCCTTTGGCGTCCTGGGGCGTCGTTGGGGCCCTCAGGGGGGTCAAAAGGCCTGCTGCGGAAACCCGGGGGGCCCCCCCGACCCCCTCGGCCCGCTGCGGCGCCAGCCAAAAAGAGAGGGGCGGGACCCGCCGCTTTTAAAGTGTGGCGAGCCCGGTCCCCTGCTAAAACTCCCGCATCACCGCCCGGGCCTATGGACTGCAGCGGGGCGTCGCCCGGAGGTAAACCCGCGCCCGGGATCCGAATGGGGTGGTGTTCTAAATAAAAGCCCGTGGTGGGTTTGTTTGATTCCCGGGAGCAACATTACCTTTTTTTCGCCCCTTTTAAATTTCCCAGGGGGGTTAAAAAAGCTTTTTTGGTCCGGTGTGGGGACTAGGGCTATCGTTCGCTCACTGTTTTTCACCTGGAAGGGAACCAATCAAATGGCTGCTGTGTTACCCGCCCCCCCTTATGATTTTGGGACGACTGGTCAAAAAAGTGGGGAAACCATTGCGCTCGGGGCCCTTTGGGTCTTAGGGAAAAAGGGACCCCCCAGGGCCCCCCCCCCGTGCAAAGGGGGGGGAAAGGCTTGTCCGGGGGCCCTTTTGGCTCGGACCTTTTTGGGGAAAATTCCGGAGAAGGGGACACCAGGGCTCTTGGCCCAGGCCCCAGACCCCCCGGCCTGGACCATAAATTTGGGGCCCCTCCTTTAGAGGAGCAGTGGGAAAGATACTCCCCGCGCTTTCCAATCCCCTTTCCCCAACAGTAACGGGACGGATCCCCAACCCGGGAACCCTTCTTTGTCCGAGAATGTCTTTTCAGGGCCCCCGCGGGGGGGGTGAAGTTGTTTATTCCTCCTTCCGGGGAGATATCGAGCTGGCAATCTCACCTCCCAACCCGGGGCGAAAAAACACAAGGTTAAGCTCCGCTTTTTTCGGCCCGGGATCAATGAGGAGGCGGTTCTTCAATCCCGCCGGGGCCAGCCGCCAGATTCCTAGGGGGGAACCCTGCTCCTCCCAGTCCCTATTCCCCCGTGGACATCCCCAGGAAGGGGTGGGTTTTGGGGGGACCCCGGGCCCTAACCCGTGGGACAAAATCCGTCATGGTGGACTATCCCCCGGTACCCGGCCCTGGCTCGCTAAACTAAAAAACAGCCGGGGGAAATGGTTAATTTGTTTTCAGCTGGGCATCCCAAGGGGGTCCCTCACGGAAGTCGCCCTTCACCCCCCCTCGTTCGGAGGTGCAAATTTGCAGATGCCCCCAAAGGGGTCATCACCCCCCTGGGGGGTTGGTGAGCGGGTTTTAAACAGGCCAACAGATCTCCATAAGGAGTAGCGGACAGCGGGAAAAGGACCAGCTCCTCCCCTCGTGCTTTCCACCGGGGATAGGCCTCTACAGGCTTTCCCCCTTTGTTCCCGGCGACAAACCCGGGGAAACCCCACCAAAGAAAGGGGGGGACCGGGGGCCCTTCCCCCCTCTAAAAGATCGTGGCCTGGGGGGGCCCCCCAAATCAGGCCCCCCCTAAAAACCTGCTGTGCAAAAAGCCAGGCCGGGGTTACCGAAACTCCGTCCTCAGGGGTTCCCCCGGGGGGGGTTTGGTGCCGTCCCGCCTCCCCTCCCCAAACTGTCGCTCCGGGGGCCTTGAGGGTTAAGGAAAAGGACTCGTGCTGGGGAAAAACCCAAAGGGGAGCGGGAAGGATCTCATGTCAACCTGTTAAAGCCCTGGAGAGAGAGGGCTCCCCCGCTAAGGTCCCCTCCCCCAAAAAAACTGGCCCCTTCCTCGGAGGCCCCGGGGGCGGGTTAGCCCAAACACTCCGAGCCATCCCCGGGGTTTGGGGGTCGGCGGACCCCCGGCTGTTTCCCGATTAATCCCGGGGGCCGGGGAATGCGTCCGGGAGAGGCCTAAAACCGGGGCAAAGCGCGCAGGGTGAACTGGATAAAGCTATGTTGGACATGGGGAAAATTGAAGAGCCGGGCCCGGGAGCCCCTTTTCCTCGTCTCAAGCCAGGCGGCTCCTGGGGGTTTTGCGACTTTGGCGTCGAAAAGTTCCAAGTTGTTCCCATGCCCGCTGGGGCCTCCGGGGGCGGGTGCGGTGGTTCGACTACCCTTGACGCAAAGGGTAGGGTTTTTCGGCATCCAAAGGAGAAAAAGGCCTTTAGCACCCCCAAACGGGCACGGCGTACAAGGGGCCTCCCATTTGGGCTGCCCGGGCCCGGCGACCAGCGTCGGGCAGGTGCTGAAGCCCCCCCCAGTCCCATTGCCCCTGGATGGCGTTGTCATCTATTCCGGGCCTGGGGGGGGCATTTCTGCAGGTGGGGTGTCCTCGAAAACTGGCTGCGGCCCCCCCAAAACCCCGGGGTGTTTTTGGATTGAGGCCAAATTTTACTACCGGGACGGGGGTCGACGAGCTAAAATTAAAAACACAGTGGCCCCCTCCGAATACCGAAACGGTGCGGCTTTCGGGGCTTCCGAGTTACTACCCCCGGTTTTTCCCGTTTTTCGAAACGCACCCCTTTCCCCCGGCAAAAGGGCTCCCTATGCGTGGTGTGGACCCCACAAAGGCGAACCGCGTTCAGTGACCTAAAAAAAGGCCCCACTGGCACCTGTTTTGGGGGGGGCCCCACTTTGGGCTCCGTTTATTCTCGCCCCGGCCGGAAAAGGGCCCGGGGGCCTGCTGAAAAGGTCAGGACACCCCGTGATGCCTTGGGCGAGCGGGGAGACCGGGGCGGCGGGGAAGGGGGGCCTTGGCCATTAAGGGGGCATACCCCCCTCCGTTCTACCTGCTGGGGTTAATCGCTCTGGGCGTCCGCTGCCCGGGGGTGTCCCCACACAAAAAGTAATCAGCGGGTCCCAGGTGGGTTTCCCGGCTTACACCCTATAAGTTCACTGTCACTTTCGGGGGGTACCCTTCCCCAAAGCCCATGCCCTCTCATTCCCCCCCTCGGTTGGTCCCCCCGACCGGCGGGCCCGGACAAGGGGGTGGGGGTTCATACGGTAGGAGGTGGTTATTCGTAACACCGGGGAAAAAATTCCCGCCCGGGGTGGCGGGGTTTCCCTTTTTCCCTTCTTTTAAAAAAAAGATTTTGCCCAAAGGGGGATTGCCCGCGGTCTTGTTTTCCCCTTTCCCCTTATTTCCCCCCCCTTTTCGGTCCTTCCCAGCTTCCTCCACTTCGCCCCCCCCCAATAAAATGGCGGCGCCAAGGGGGCCATGATATGAACTGTTTGTTTTTTTTGACCCCGGGATTTTTTTTTTACTTGGGGGGGAAAAATTTTGCTGTCTCCCCCTTTCCCTTACAATATGAGGTTTTTAAATTTTAATATTTTGTGTGTGTATGTATATATATGTATTTTTGTATGTATATATATTTTTATATAAATATATATACAAAATATATATGGATGTATGTTACTTTAAAAATGTATTTTTATATATTTTTTTTTTGGAAAATGTTATATTTTATATATTTGTTTATATGTGTGTGTATATATTATATATATAATATATATATGACAACAACACTCATCACTCACAACAGTCAAAAAAATTACATTGACAATCAAAGTTATTTTCAAAACCTTTTTTTTTTTTCATTTTCTTCTTTAACCATTTGCCTTTTACAAAAAAAGGGTATTTTCTAGTTTAGTAATAAATTTTTACAAAATGTAGGCAAAAATATAGAATGTGTGAAGCCAAGTCCATAGATCAAAAAACACTTTCACAAAAAGGGTTAATATGATCCCGCCCCTGGTGTAGTGGTAAAATCTCCCGACTTGTAATCAAGCGGTCCCGGTTCAATCCTGACTGTCTCCTGTATTTACTGTTTTCAGTAATGAGCTGCTCTTATCTATACTAATTAAAGGCAAAGCCCTCACTCCTCATCACTAATTCTCCAACTTCCACGTGTAGGTAGAAGGCTGAAATTTGGACTTATTCCTTACAGGTTACTTACAAAGTTAAAGCAGGTTTCATTTCGAAATTATACACTAGCGGTCATAGCGATGACACGTCCCATTTGAACTTTTCTTATTTATGGCCCCATCTTCATGAAATTTGGTAGAGCGGCTTCCCTCGCTAACCCGAAACCGATGTGCGTACTTATTTTGATGGTATGATGCCACTGTCGCGCCATATTGAACTTTCCAAGCGTCACTAATTTTCCAACTTCCCATGTAGGTAGAAGGCTGACCCCATCTTCACGAAATTTGGTGGTGGCTACCACTAACCAAAACCGATGTACATACTTATTTGGTGGTATGAGCGCCACATGGCGCCATATTGAACTTTCAACGTCACTAATTCTCCAACTTCCTGTGTTGGTAGAAGGCTGAAATTTGGTACTTATTTGGTAGTAACTGTCATTTACCAAGTGGTTTCCATGCCGGAGAGGGCACCTACCTTTACATTCTCTTTGTTACATATTGGCGCCATATCAGGCTCCTCTTGATATCCAGAACATTGTGTCTTATGTATTGAATGACTGGGACAGGTTCAAGGTGTGGACTGATGGAATTTTGGAGATATTATTCTACACAGGGCACTAGAGAGTGAAATGCTTAAGCCTTTCACCTATGCATCTGCATATGAGTTGATGGCTGCGGTGAATTGTTTGGTTGTCACATTCAAGTGTACGAAATAGCCAAATATTTTACACTTTTGACAACCGCCAATCCTCTTAAACATCTTGATTGACAGGTGACGATTTCAGTAGTGGACACTTTGATGTTTATAGATGTTTAAACTCTCAAAAGCTGGATGTCAGTTATCGATGAAACCAGTTGTATCATACTGGCAGCTTGACAGATGCCGAAAGTCTCTTCAACACAAGTCCTTCAAATACTGTAAGTAATTGAAACAAACCATGAAACTCAAACCGATTATGACAGCAACAATCAAGCTGTGAGATTTGAAACAAGATTACTGTTCACATGGCCAACTATCGTTGCATGCTCAAAAGTAAGTTCAGCTTTTAGCTTGGTCATAATTACAACGGAGGCGAACTCACAATGTACAAAGAGATCCATAACAAATAATTATTGGTATATTTTCCCTCAGTTTAAAATGGTTTAATTTTCTTCTTAATAAAACTTTTAAGGCAGTACTTTGCTGCTGCGAGCTGTATTTTCTAATTTTAAAAAATTTTTGCAAAAACCTCAAATAAACTTTTCACACATTGTCATTATGGGGTGTTGGTGTAAAATTCTGAAAAAAAATAGAATTTAATCTTTTTTTGGATTTTGCCTGTAACATAACAAAATGTGGAAAAAGTGATGTACTTGAATACTTTCTGGATGCACTGTAGATAGATAGATAAATGTTTTATTTGTATTCAAGGGAAAATTAAAACTTTCAGATGGATCAAAAGAGAGAGAAAAAACAATTATATTCATATATATCAGTTCATTCCCCCCAACCTCATCCTCATTTTGAGCCAACATTTAAAGGCATTAAATTTTTAATATTTAAACACAGCAGATACAGCTTGTTGTGACCATAAAGGAAAATTCTGTTATAAGTTTGCTTAGAATGACTTATTTTTAAATTATTGATGCAAGATCGAATCGGAGTTTAACAATAATCATCAACAGTATGATGCAAAACCATCCCAGGCAATAAAGTTAACAAATTCATTCAGCATTTCAAAGTCTGGTCACCCCATAAAAACTTTAATTTAAATGTGCTCACTTCTTATATCCTCATTCACCAAATCCCCAGACCCCATCATGCTTTTTCCATTCCATCTATGTAACAGATGAAAACAATCCTGGATTAAATAGCATCTGAAACAGGAGGTTTAGGCCAATTTGCGATAGTAACAAAAATGTCCAAGTACCCGAACTTGCCATAACTCACCATTAGATGCAACAGTTCTTTCAACTTAAACTGATCAAACATTCTTCAAAAGTGTAGGTTGGCCAGTTTTAATCTGTCCCTCTTACTTTTATCCGCTCCAAAGCTTCAACCTTTCCATCCTCAGATGAGCTGTTCCTCCAATAAGGTGTGAAATAAGCTCCATAATTACACTTTTACTAACTGAGTATGGGAGTATATAATATATAGTATCCCTTTTACATTTGTTTTTTGGTACAAAAATTCCTTCTTCTACTTCTAAAATCACTTTTGAATTTTATTAGAACATTACAAAAAGAGAACAAGCAATTTATCCCAAAAAAGCTATCAAACTTATTTACCAAAAAACCTATTTTTCTACAATACATCAAGCTGAGATTATAACATTAGGGAATATATGATGAGAACAGGCCATTCAGCCAACAAAGCTTTCCCGGCCTATCAATTTAATCCTTCTAAAATAACATCAAGTCGAGTTTTAGAAGTCCCCAAAGTCTTACTGTTAGCACCTACTTGGTAGCTTTTTTAGTGTGTCTGGTTCTCTGTGTAATGAAAACATCCTAATGTTTGTGCAAAATTTACCTACAAGTTTCCATCTGTGTGTTCGTGTTCTTGATAAACTCATTTTGAAATCACAGTCTTGATAAACTGTACTAATTCCTGTTCATAATTTATAACTTCTACACTTCCTCTTAATCTTCTTTGGGACTGAAAATTGCTCAGCTCTTTTTTAAACTTTCCTCATAATTCATCCCGTGTAGGCCCGGAATAAGCCCCAGTTGCTCTTCTTTGGACTTTTTCAAGCACTGCTGCTACTATGCCCTTTTTTTTAACCTGGAGATCAAAATCACACAGTACTCAGAAGAGGCCTCACCAGTGTTTATAAAGCTGAGCTCCACCTCTGTGGACTTGTACTCTACACACATGCTATATTCCCTAACATTCTGTTTGCTTTCTTAAGGCTTCTGAACACTGTCTAGTATTTTTTGTTCAAGTCCACCGACTCCTAAAACCTTTCTCATAAGGTGGGTGTACTTTTCAATTTTCAGACCTCCCCTGTGTATTCAATCATTTTTACTTCCCCGTGTAATACTTTACATTTTAGTTATATTAAAATTCATGTCCACACATCAGTCCAAGCCAATGCTGTCCAAGTCCTTTGTATAATTCAAAGGATTCTAGATTATCTGATAATCCACCTAGTTTGGTATCATGGCACCTTAACTGATTTATATTCCTACCCAAATCATTTAATATATTTTTAAAACGGTTACCCGCCAGATGAGATCCCACTTTCCCATCAGCCAGTGGTTCCCCCACATTTGCAGTGTCAGCCATCTACACAAAACCCCCTGAACCCCCACTTATTTTGTTTGATACCCAACCTCTTGTGGCACCTTCCAAATGCATTTTGAAAGTCAATGTAAAAAATATATATCTCCCTTTGACCCTACCCTTTTTTTTACTTTCTGGAATTCAGGATGTTGGTTAAAACTGGCCCCCCTCTGCAACCCATCTGACTGTTCAGTAAAACCCTTTCTACCATGTGCTGCTCAATCTTATCTTAATAATTTTTTCCCGTTTATCCCTGGTTTTATGTCCCAAATCACAATTAATTTCCTGTGTCTGTGGTTCTTTGTTGAAGGAAGCTTTCTAACTTTGTGAAAAAATTGCATAAACAAGTTTACAACCATGTCCTGTGTTTTTTTAAAGACAAAGTTAAAGAAAGCGGGTCCACTGCAAATTTCCCCTTCATAATCTAAAACTCTTTAATTATTCCCTATTAATCTCTATTTGCTCTCTAAAAAGGTTCAATCCTTCATTTTTGCTTTGTTCATAACTCTTACTCTTGGAATCAAATTTCACTTCTCTCGTTTCTGCTATGTCTTGTTTTAATATGGAAAAAACTTGATCTTCGGTGATTTCCTGAGCATTATATAATATAAACATAACCTTTTTTATTATACTCCTAAATTATGATATAATGTAATTATTGTGTATACTTCAAATCCCCCAAACCTGTATGATCAAAAAGGGGTAAATGGTGGCTCCTTTATTTGGTATTGCCTTTTTTCCTAAATAATTTTACCTGTTTTTTTAAAACTTACCCCCCATCTCTATTATTTAGTCAGGCTTCTTTAATTCCTTTTAAAAGGTATTAAAAAAATAAAACAGTAAAAACCAACTTGTTATTTTTTTTTTTGATACTCCTAGCATTAAAGTAAAAAATTTTTTAATGTATTCATTTTTGTTGGTTTTTTGACGTGTACTAGAATTTCAAAATTATCTTGTATATTTGTATTTATACTCTTTTCCTGTTTTTTTATGTGGGTTCTACACCTGGCCCCCCCTAAACTACCTGCCCCCCAACTTTTCCCCTAGTTTAAACAACCCTCAACTATCTACTCTAACCCCCCCAATTTGATGGTCCCCCTTCTTTTTTCAAAAATCTTGCCTCTCTTTTCTAAAAAGTTTTGACCCAAAAGATTAAAAAACTTTTTAAAACAATAGAATTTCGGGTATTTTTCGTTCTGTTACTCGCCCCCAAATAACTCTTTTAAATTTGAATTGCACAACCAAAAACCTGCCCTAGTATGTGATTTGGTAAAACATGGACAAAAAAAACTGAATCAGGCTCTTTCCATTGACCCCGGGTTTTTCTTGTATGGACCCTTTTTTCTAGACAGCTGTGGTTTTTTAATCTTTTACGATCTCTTCTCTCATTTATTTATTTATTTTTTTTTTTTGTTTGGTGGCGTCTTCCTTGCTTCCAGGACTGGCAATGTTTGAATGTGCTGCCCCGATCGTAACCATACCATATTTCACACACAAACCCTCATGATGGACAACCACCTTCAATTTCGAAGTGAAAAGGAGATTGTCAGCTAAAATATAAAAAAGGGTTGGGGATAACAAATTTCAAATCAGCAGAAAAAAGCTGTCACCTCTTTGAAATTTTATGGGAAAAAAAAAAAAAAAAACTGATTAAAAGGGGCAAAACAATACGAAAAACCAAATCGACACACCCCCGGAAGGTCACTTCTCTGTGACAGCCTTCATGCCAAATATTCTTTAAAGGGGTTTAGTGGTCCATTGGGACTTCCTTGGGGAGGGGGGGACAGAAATTTTTTTCCCTGTTAACATTTGGTTCTGTACTCAAAATGGTTGAAATGGGGGTTTTAAGCATCATTACATTTTTTTATATTGTTTATCTTTTAAAATTCATTTACATTTTGCTGATTATCATCAGGCCAATTAAGGATGAGTCATTTTGTATTAAAACAGGTGGAAATGGAGTTTCAGAACTCTGAGATGGGAATAAAAATTCTACCATTTTGGTAAGAATTACTTTTTTTGCAAAATATTTTTTTTCCCTTTAATATCTGTTTGGGGAAATTTTCAGGCGTCTATAGAATAACTGGCGTTGACTTTGATTCCTTTGTTTGGGAAGTTTTTTTTGTTTTATTTGATCCAGTTTTAATTGCAATGAAACAACATCAAAAAGTCACCCCTTTTCACAAATGTATGCTTTGGTTTTTAGGGATGTCAAAGGGGGAATGGGGCCACTCCCGGGCAATAGGGTGCACTGTTGCTCCCTCTTGTCTCCCAACGCACTAAGTGACCACCAAGGTTCTATTTCCCCCCGGGGAAATTTCCCTCCTTTTCAGACCTGGCATTAAAATAAAGGACAACTGTAAGGGGAAAATCTATTTGACATTTATCTGGTGAAAATCAGCTTGAAAGGCATTGTTCTTGGGCTAAACCATTTTTTTGTTTTATTGTGCCCCGTTTTTTTGTTTAATGATTAAAAAAGGGTAAACCCTAGTTGGTATAAGCCCCTTTTTTAGTGGTCTAACTGGTTTTCCCCTGATCCTTTTAAGTTGGCATGAAAAAGTAAAAAAACCCCAAAAAGTAACCCCAAAAAAGAGGTACAGCAGCTATCCCAATTGGTGGGGAGATGCAGAATCAATTGGACCCGCAAACAGATTTGCAGAGGCAGAGACCAGATGCACTCCTGCAAAAACCATTCCTTTATGTGAGGGCAAGGCTAAGGAAACATGGTCACCAACCGTCCCCCACCTGGAAGCCAACGCACTTCCATAGTAGCTCATACCCTGGCGTAAAACAAGTTCTCCACTTTCGGTTTTGCAGACTGGCGGCACGCAGCATCAAAGCAGTGCTACTGTTCCGCTGGATTTTGCCCTTTCTTTTTAGGATCCACATCCCTGGAGCGGCTGTATCATATACACTGAAACTAACTGCATATTGTTTATTAGTTTAAGGCATCTGATTGATTGGAAAGAGAATTATCGGGATACAGCATCAAGCTTACACTGCCTCAGCCATGCTGTCTATTGAACTGCTCTCTTACGGCAAAACGCTTTTAGAGAATTTCCTGCTACGGACCTCGCAGTTCAGAAACAGTTTTCTTCCCAAGAACTATAATGCACTGTGCTTGAAGTGCTCCTTGTCAAACTGTTTGTCAAGTTGCTCCTTGTCGAACTGTTTGTACTCATAAAGCACAATTACCTCACTGTAAACTTCTGCGATACTGGTTATAATATTGCATAACCTGAGCACTTTATAAAAGCGCATATTTACATATGATGATGATATCATTTTTAAGAAGAAATGCAGCATAACATGTTTATTATATTATACAGATAAAACTTTAACTTAATTTACATAATTTATATTGTTAATAAATAAACATCTGAGGACACGATGTCGTAGCACTAGCAAGGAGCTGTTGCTCAGTTCATGGATTGTTCCTGCCTCACACTGTATTCTTCTAAACATGTACTACGAAGATATTTCAATGTTCCTTAAAAGTTTTGAAGAATCGCGGCGTGAAAACTTACAGATGGCTTAACGTCTATTACAAAGCTGATTGTGTGGCGATTGGGTATTTGGAGAAAGAAAAGGAAGGACAGGAATTGAAGGTTAGTATATTTAGAAAGAGACAGTACTGCTGCAATAAATTATTTCATCGGTGGTCACATAGCGCATAGCAACTTGCGTGAGGCAGGAACAATCACTGCGCCACCGTGTCCCCATGCTTTAACACCTACAATCATGAAAATTATATCACGTATACATCTCAGTATTTTAATTATTCAGAGAGCAGTAATATTACAAATGTAATGCGTCCTGTAGGAGGAAGAAAGCCTGGAAGCCGTAGTGATTCACACACATAGAAGATCAAATACAAAATAAAGCATTTAGCGTGCTACTTTAGTTATGATGGGATTTGATAAACTAGTAAATTAAATGATTTTAAGATGAAGTTTATGATGTTCTACTTTAATGACAAAATAAACTATGTGATTAAAGTGGAAATTTCGAGATTAAAGTTGACATTTCGTGCTTTTTTCCCACTGTGTGCCTATTTTTTTTCTCTGTACCCTAATAAGCTTTCATATGACACTCAGATGGTGGGCTACGACTTGCCTTTCATGGAAACTTTGATATCTGACAACTTCTTTTTTATTTCAGTGCACTGTGCGACTTTGTAACTTGAGCTTTGGAGTTTGTCACTAAGTCAGTTTCAAGATCATATTCCTATTGGTCTTAGACACTCCAATGTAAAACCTGTACTAAAGTTTAAAGTGACTTTCTTCAGAATTGATATTTGCTTGTGCCATGTAAAGAATGGAATATAGTAATTCATTTAGTGATGCTGTTTATTTACTTGTGCACAGCGTGACTAGTGTTTTAAGGAACTACGACTAAAATATATATATATATAATATATATATATATATATATATATATATATATGCATATCCTGCTGTAGAGTAGGAGGCAGCGGATTGATTCGACAGCACCTGGGAAACCACTTTCGCCGCCAGGGAATGGTGGGGTATTAACTTTCTCCCTCTGCTTCCTCATAGGAAAAAGACCGTCCTGCACCATAGGCATGGATGACCAGTGCGATACTTCCGCCCTTCCTCCGCCATCTTGCCCTGGCGTCATCCTTCCCATCCTCCCTTGCGGTCCTTCCCGACATTCCTCCACTTCCGGCTCCTCCCCAATAAAATGGCGCGGCGCCAGGAGTGCGCGCGTATATGAACTGTTTAGTTTATGATTTTGACCTGTTTTTGTTTTCTGTACAATATCACGGGGCGGAAAACCCCAACCCTTGCTACTGTCTCTCTCGGTCCTTTACAACTGGCGTAGTCGGCAGGATAAAGATCCCGGAATAGCGGAGGGACAGGACCTGAACACCGTGCTGCAGGGAATGAGCGCCCAGCTCCAGGCCCTGCAGCAAGCGCCGCTACCAACCGGGAGCTGGAGGCCCGAGGCCAGGTTAGTGGAAGCCCAGCGGCGAGACCAGACCCGCCCAGGCAGCCGCCTCATCCTATGTACCGATGGGCCCGCCGGAGGGCGTCGATGCCTACCTGGGCATGTTTGAGAGGGCGGCCACCCGGAGCAGTGGCAGCGGTCAGTGGCGTCCATCTTGGCGCCATACCTAAAGGACCAGCGCTGCGGCCTATTATGACCTCCCTGAGGAGGAGGCGCTAATTACGACCTCCTCAAGCCCGAAATATTGGCCCTTACGGCATTAGCCGGGCCAGCAGGCGGCGAATGGCGGAACTGGGTCTTTGACCCGAAAAGCCGCTTCGCGCCCAGGCGTTGAGTTCTGGGGCAAGATGGGCGCTGGCTACGGCCAGAGAGCCCGGCAGGCGGAAGTGGTCCGGCGGGTGGCCTGTGAAGGCCTGGTCAATGCAATGCCCAGTTCCCTCGCCCAGCAGGTCGGGGCACGCCTATCAAAACATGTCGGGCCTCCTCGACGTCCTGGAGCGTCAGTTGGCGGTCCTCCGACTTGGGGGGTCAGAAAAGCCTGCTCGCGGGAACCCGGCAGGGGCGGCGGCCACCCGAGCCCCTCGGCCAGCTGCAGAAGCGCCAGCCAGAGCCAAAGAGAGGCGGGTCCGCGCGCTGTTTCAAGTGTGGCGAGACCGGCCACCTGCTGCCAAACTGCCCCCATCACACGCCCGGAGCCTATGGACTGCAGCTGGACATCAGCGGAGAGGTATTGTACCCGCGCATCCCTTGGCGAGTCGAATCACGGGAGTGGTGTTGCTAAATGGAGCACGCCGTGGTGGCTTTGTTTGATTCCGGCAGCAACATTACCATTGTTGCTCGCCGTTTCGTCTTACCGCAACAGTGGTTAAAGCAACATTTGTTGGTTACCTGTGTACATGGGGGGACTAGGTCATATCGTTCCGCTCACTGTTATCTTACCTGGAAGGGGAACCAATCCAAATGGCGGTGCTGTGTTACCTGACCCCCTTCCCAGTGATCCTGGGACAAGACTGGTCTAAAAGAATCAGCGGTAAGCCATTACGCGCTCCGGGGCCTCGTTGGATCTTGTCATGAGGGGAAAAGGCACCCTCCGCGGCCTCCACGCCCGTGCACAAGGGCAGGCCCTATGGGCTGGTGTCTCGGGGGACCTTTCGTGGCTACGGACCTTGACCCGGAAGATTCCGCCGGAGAAGGGACTAGCCAGGGAACTCTCCCCGGGCCCAGGCCCCAAGACCCTCTCGGCGGCCTGGACCATCAATTTCGGTCCACGCCGGCCTCCTTTAAGAGGGAGCAGTGGAATGATGACTCCCTGCGCTTTGCCGGAGCGATTGTTCTGCCTAACAGCTCGACAGCGGGCGGATCCACACCGCGGGAACCCTTCTTTGTCCTTGAAAATGATCTGTTGTACCAGTGGCTACCCATGAGGCGAGGTCGCGAAGTTGTTGCTAATTCAGCGTACCTTCCGGCGGGAGATATGCGAGTTGGCACATGCTCACCTCCTAAGCCCACCTGGGGCGAAAAACACTGGAGAGGATTAAGCTCCGCTTTTACTGGCCTGGGATCAATGAGGAGGTCCGGCGGTTCTGTCAATCCTGTCCGGAGTGCCAGACCCGCCAGATTCCTAGGAGGGACCGTGCTCCTCTAGTCCCTATTCCCTCGTGGACATCCCCTTTGAAAGGATAGGGGTCGATTTGGTGGGACCCCTGGAGCCCTCAACCCGTGGCTATAAGTATATCCTAGTCATGGTGGACTATGCCACCCGGTACCCAGAGGCGGGTCCCCTGCGCTCGCTAATACTAAAAGCATCGCGACGGGAACTGGTTAACTTGTTTTCCGGCGTGGGCATACCCAAGGAGGTCCTCACGGACCAGAGTGCGCCCTTCACTTGGATACGTTCAAGGAGGTGGCCAAATTACTGCAGATAAAGCACCTGAAAGCGTCAGTCTATCACCCGCAAACTGGCGGGTTGGTGAGCGATTTAATCAGGCGCTTAAGCAGATGCTCCAAGGTAGTCAGCGCGGGCGGCAGGAACTGGGACCAGCTCCTCCCGCTCGTGCTTTTGCCTACGGGAGGTACCCCAGGCCTCTACGGGCTTCTCCCCTTTTGAATTACTATCGGGCGACAACCCGGGGAATCCTCGACATCCTAAAAGAAGGCTGGGAGGCGAGGCTCTTCCCTCCTCTAATATTTTGATGCGTAAGCGCAACTGCGCGACCGACTCACAAAGATCAGGCCCCTCCTAAAGAGCACGTGACTGCGTGCGCCAAGCAGCGCAGGCCGGTGTTACAACGCAACTCCGTCCTCAGGGAGTTCCGCCCGGGGGACCGAGTTATGGTGCTCGTTCCGACCTCCCACTCGAAGCTGCTCGCTCACTGACAAGGTCCTCCCATTTGGGCTGCACGGGGCTCCGGCGACCTTCCAACGTCTGGTAGATAGAGTGCTGACGCCTCACCAGTCCTATAGTGCACGCCTACCTGGATGGCGTTGTCATCTATTCCGGCACCTGGGAGAGCATCTACTGCAGGTCGCAGCTGTCCTCCTAACACTGGCTGAAGCCGGCCTCCGCATAAACCCCGGAAGTGTTTTTTGGATTAAAGGAGGCCAAATATTTAGGCTACCTCGTGGGACAAGGACAGGTCGCGGCCACAGGCTCCCAAAGTGAAAGACATCTTAGAATGGCCCGTCCAGTACCAAGAAACAGGTGCAGGCTTTCTTGGGGCTTGCGGGTTACTACGCCGGTTTGTACCCGTTTCTCGAAGAGCAGCACCCTTGACTGACCTGACAAAAGGGCTCCTATACGTGGTGTGGACCGACAAAGCAGAACACGCGTTCAGTGACCTAAAGAAGGCCCTAGCGTCGGCACCTGTGTTCGGGCGCCCGATTTTGGGCTCCCGTTTATTCTCCAGACCGGCGCGGACACAGGCCTGGGTGCGTGCTGAGCCAAAGCGTCGATGGTGTCGATCACCCTGTGATGTACCTTAGCGGAAACTGATGGACCGGGGGACCGTGCAGCGGCAGTGGAGAGGGAGGCCTTGGCCATTAAGTGGGCAGTGACCCACCTCGGTACTACCTGCTGGGTGGCGAGTTGCGGCTCTGGTGACTGATCACGCTGCACTTCAGTGGATGTCCCTGCACAAGAGTCGAATCCGCGGGTCACCAGGTGGTTCCTGGACTTACAGCCGTATAAGTTCACTGTCACTTATCGGTGGGGCACCTTCAGGCCAATGCGATGCCTCTCTCGATTTCACGACCTCTCGGTTAGGTCCGCCCGACCTGGCGGTCCTGGGCTAAGGGGATAGTGTCACGCCTTGCGAGTAGGAGGCAGCGGATTGATTCGACAGCACCTGGGAAACCACTCGCCGCCAGGGAATGGTGGGGTATTAACTTTCTCCCTCTGCTTCCTCATAGGAAAAAGACCGTCCTGCACCATAGGCATGGATGACCGCAGTCGCGATACTTCCGCCCTTCCTCCGCCATCTTGCCCTGGCGTCATCCTTCCCATCCTCCCTTGCGGTCCTTCCCGACATTCCTCCACTTCCGCTCCTCCCAATAAATGGCATGACGCCAGGAGTCGGGCGTCGGCGATATGAACTGTTTAGTTTATGATTTTGACCTGTTTTTGCTTAATCTGTACAATATACGGGCGAAAAACCCACAACCTTGCTACTGTCTCTCTCGGTCCTTTACAATATATATACCAGCAAAATACCCTAAGCTTACGGCAGCCAGATAGTGTGTTAAAGAAGTTATGAAAAAGAAAAGGAAACATTTTAAAAATAACGTAACATGATTGTCAATGTAATTGTTTTGTCACTGTTATGAGTGTTGCTATCATATATATATACATATATACACACACACAGACACACACACATATAAACATATATACATATACATATATACATATAAACATATCTACATATACACATATGTACACATACACATATCTATATATATATACATATACACACACAGACACATATATACATATATATATATACAGATCTACATATATTATATATATATCTATATATATACACATATATATACTGTATATACATATCCACATATATATACATATATATATAAAATTTTATTAAGAAGAAAGAAAACCTTTTAAACTGAGGAAAATATACCAATAACTATCTGTTAAGGATCTCTTTGTATACCACGTTGTCAGGTCAGCACTCCGGTTGTAATATGACCAAGCTGTGCACTGAGATTACTTTTGAGAATGCAACGTATAGTTTTGGTAAATGGTAAAAATGGTCTGTATTTGATATAGCGCCTACTAGAGTTCAAGAACCCCCCTAGGCGCTTCACAACACAACAGTCATTCACACGCTGGTGATGATAAGCTACTTTGTAGCCACAGCTGCCCTAGAGCGCACTGACAGAGGCGAGGGCTGCGAACACTGGCGCCACCAATCCTTCCGACCACCACCAGGCAGCAAGGTAGGTTAAGTGTCTTGCCCAAGGACACAACAGCTGCATTCTCATGCGGGGCCAGGATCGAACCTCACGACCCTCGATTGCTGGACAACCAGCTCTACGACTGAGCTACTGCTGCCCCTATTGCTGGACAACCCGCTCTACCGACTGAGCTAGTTTTGTCTAGGAGAAAAGCAATGTTGCCTCAAATCAATGGCAACCCTTTTGTAGGGTCTGTCCCTGAGACTTATTAATTGTCGCATAAAGCAGAGCCTTACTGGAAATTTGAGGCATTTGAATTGAAATGGGAGATCAGAGGGTATAACGGTGATGCGAGGAATACATTCAGAGTGTGGCTCTCTGCTGTTTTTTTGTGTAGCTGCCTTCACACAGCTTCTCAGCTTTTATAAGCGAGCGTCATATAAGGCCGTCGTTTCTCCTTGCCGTGGATCTGTACTGTTTTATTGTTCGTTTATTATGATTGTTATAGTTATTGTGTAGCTATTCGAGACTTACTTTACTGTTCAGGCACCCATTTCATTTATTTAATCCGTGGCTTATGCAGCGCTATTTTTTTGTTCGTTTATTACGATTATAGATATTTATTGATTCCCTTCTTTAGCTGACTGCCTGCTCATATAAGGCACTCCGCTGGTTTTTTGTGAAGCAGCCTTTACACAGCTTCTGCGCCTTCTGCCAAGGAAGCTGCCTTTTTATTTAATCCACGGGTTCTCCGCTGTTTTATTGTTCTTTATTACGATTATTATAGTTCTCTTTATATATCATGTTGTCAGTTCAGCACTCTGGTTGTAATATGACGAAGCTGCACGAGCTCACTCTTGAGAATGCAACGTATAGTTGTCCAGGAGAAAAGCAATCTTTCCTCAAATCAATGGCAACCTTTTGTAGGGTCTGTCCCTGAGACTTATTACTTCTCATCGCGAAGCAGAGCCTTACTGGAAATTGGAGGCATCTGAATTGAAATGGGAGGTCAGAGGGTGTAACGGGGATGCGAGGAATAAATTGAGTGTGGAGAAACTCTAGAGACAGCGTGTGTATTAACTTGTGGATTTTTCTGTGAGTATTTGGTGGCAGCGTGACGAAGTTGCTTCCGCAAGACCATGTTAGCTGTGGAGCTCAGCTCGGAGCATATTCTTTTCCTACCTTGTCAATTGTGTAATGCGTTTTTGAACAGGTTTGATGCATGGAAGTGATCACTTTCGTACTGCGTTCAGTCAGTTCATACGTGGCGGCTCTCTTGTGTGATGTTCGCGATGTCCACGGCTTTATTTAATGTTAGCTAAGACCCAGCACTTAAAAGTTTCTCGCTACAGCAATTTTAACTCCGTTACAAAGTGATCCAAAATCTCATTTATATATCTCATGTCTTCTCATTAAACTTGTAATCAGCGTTTTCTTCAGCACTCTTTGGGAGCTCTTCCTTCTTTTCTACGTACTGCGTTCACAGTCAGTTCACGTGATTACGTGGGAGGCGTGATAATGTGACACGCAGCTCCACCCCCATGCCCATTGAGCTAAAGTCCATTACAGTATATGGAGAAAATAGGTTCCAGTTATGACCATTCGCGTAGAATTTGAAATGAAACCTGTCCAACTTTTGTAAGTAAGCTGTAAGGAATAAGCCTACCAAATTTCAGCCTTCTACCTACACAGGAAGTTGGAGAATTAGTGATGAGTGAGTGAGTGAGTGAGTGAGTGAGTGAGTGAGTGAGTGAGTGAGTGAGTGAGTGAGTGAGTGAGTGAGTGAGGGCTTTGCCTTTTATTAGTATAGATACAAATATAAGTTTAATTTATGGTAACTGGTATGGGCGCTGGCCTGGACACAGACAGGCGGACATCATTGTTGCATCAACACACTGTTTATTTACAACTATTTTACAAATTACGTTCACCATAAACCCCAGTGCCTCCAGCACCGATTCCCCCAATGTCCAGGCACACAGTTTTACTGCCTTTCTCCTGGCGCCTCAAGTCCTCCCTCCAGCTGCATCCTCTTCCACCGACTTCTGCGAAGACTGGAGGGAGGCGGCCCCTTAAATAGGAACCGGATGGGCTCCAGCTGCTTCCGGCATTCGTTTATAGCCACACCCCAGTGTGGCAGAAGTGCCAGCTGCACACCAGGAAGCAGGGTGTCCCCTGTCATCTTCCCTCAGCACTTCCTGGTGTGGCGGAAGTGCTGGGCTCCCGGGATATTTAGGCACTGGGGCGCCGCCTGATGGTGGCCACGGGTCCCTACAGGGCTGGGCTTCCAAGCCCTTCACCCAAGGCCCCCAACATAACCAGGGCGGACACCCCTGCGCGGTCTGAAGTCCTCCTCCTGGCCACAGTGCCCCACCGCTAGCGAAGACATGTGGGTCCGAGCGACACTCCTCAAAAGGGCAGCACGTCCCCAGAGAGGGTCCTACTCTGTCCACAGGGTCGAACACGGTACCCTGGGACATCTGGTTTCGGCACCCCCTCCGATGCCAACGCGCCCTTCTGGTCTGCGTCGCTCTCGCCCCCGCCGTCCCAACCAGCCGGGGCACCATCGGCCTCCCGGTGGAGAGCCCTCCCGCAGAGCGGCCCGATCCAGGAGGGCAGGTCCTAAACGCGCGGGCTCAGAGCTGCCGGGGCTTCGGGCCTGTAAAAAGAGAAAAAGGAGGGTCAGAAGCACTGCCAGTACACTAACACCAAGCGTCCCACCGGTCTCCATATCGGCAGCGCTCTTCCCCCCACCGACAGCCCACGACTTGTCTGTTTGGCTCCTCCGCCACAGGTTCCGTGGCCACGGGTCCCTACAGGGCTGGGCTTCCAAGCCCTTCACCCGAGGCCCCCAACATAACCCGGGCGGACGCCCCCTCGCGGTCTGGAGGAGGCACAAGTCCTCCTCCGGTCCTCCTGGGCGACGCCCGGCCAGGGACCACACTGGATTTTTTATTTATCTTGATTTATAGAAATTAAACATCTTGGAGCTATTTACAATTGTGTTGAGAACATTATTCAGGGACCACTAACTCTACTGGCTTTGCAAAATGGAAAACTTTAAATCTAAATCTAAACACTAAATATGTGTGAAAGGCAAATGAAGAGCAGAACATATAAATGCTATAATCAAAGTAGCAGCTGCCTCCTCAGAACGACTCACAAAACAGATTAGGCAGCAGCCACCTTCCGGTTAATTTGTTAAAACTAAAGCTATATTGAGGTGAGGCACTGAATGCTGGATAACTACTTGTTATTAATTGTAGAGAAAAAGAACTGCTACCAAATTCTGCAAATAGTATATCTAATGCTACATGGGACCAATGTGTTATCTTTGACACAAATCTAAGCTCTACCTAAGTCTTGCATTAAGAAAAATAACGTGGTTTCGAAATTAACAGAATATAGGGGGGAGGGTCATTTACTGTATCAAAAAGAATTGACAATCATGTCAGTCTATTCTTCCTATTAATTCAAAACTCTAGCTTAAATAACTATTAGCTAAATGCAGTTTAAGCCTACAGTTCTTACACAGGTCTCTTACACAGTAGGAGAGAAAAATAAAAATTTCAGCTGACAAGAGGCTTGACAAAATAAAGCTCTATGGTAGTCAAAGCCAAAAGACTGCCCAGCACTACTGGTCATTCTACAAAATTCAAAACTGATAAAGTAATTTATTATTGTTATGTTGCAACACCCTAGAAGGTTAAATTCAGTGAGTCAGCTTTAAAGCCCCCTCTGGAGTACTTTTTACAAGTGGCATGGTGATAGAGAAATAGAAAAGAAAACAAGTGCAGATCTTTTCTGTATGTGTTATTGCAGGACATAAAAAAATCTATTACAACTTGCACAAAAATAAATGATAAAAAAATTAAAAAATTAATTTAATGGGTTTTTAGACTTTTTTGTTCAAAATATCTAAATCTCTCTAAAACATTTCAGAATTTTAGTATATAAGAGCAAATGGCTACCTCAGCAGTTCTGTCATGCTTTGCTCTCAGAATAATAAACTAGTTTTTGAGGATCTAAGACTATTATTGGGAGTGTAAAGGGACAGAAATTCCAAAATATAAAAAGGATAGATTGTTCATAGTTTTATATGTGATTAAAGCTCTATTCAGAAGTAAAAAAAAGTTTTATACCAGGAAGTGGAACAAAATAATTATTACAGAGGGATTTTCTCAGTTTTCTTCCTTTCGAAATCACTCATGTCACTAACATTTTTACCAACTGCAACTTCATATCTCAGTAAAGATTACTTAGCCTTTAACATTATGTATAAAGTCCATAAAAATGACCTCAGGTAGAACTAGCACTGTACTGTGCAAATCGACATGTCAGTAAAATGTTGTCATTTGAGTGATTTGGATTAGACTAAAGTTACAGCGGTCCTCCGGTAATAATTATTTTACCTTACCTCCCAGTGTCAAACTAATCTCTCAAATAGTGCTTAATTGTGTTTTAAGACCAATTCTAAAGAACTCAGCCAACCAATGAAAAAATAGAAACACCAGTGAAATGTACGCCAATTTTCTTTATTTTTTTGGTTAGGATTCTTACTGCTGAATGTTGAACAAGCTACAGTCAATTTATGTGTCTCAGGTTGTGCTTTACAATAATGAAGTCCACAAAAAGCCAATCTTAATTTTTATTTTTCAACATATTGAGATGTTATAAATGGTCTTTTAACCTCATTGTACATAAACTCTTAAGGGGACAGAAACCTAATAGACCAAGAACTGCTCCAAGTGGTTATGAAATTAGTTATAAGGCTTAGACAAAAATCATTAAATAGACAATTAGTATGTTGTTAGTGTAATGAAGCATCAGACAAAAAT
>NW_024382727.1:0-23009 GCF_016835505.1 Polypterus senegalus
CCTGAGTTGCAACCCATTTCTGCAGAGCCAACGCCGGGGACAACCTCTTTCGTGAAGAGGCCATTAGTGTCTGTTTGCTCAAATAATCACACAACTGATTCACTTATGTTTGTGGTCAGGTTTTATCTCCCACATCACAGAATTCACATCTGAGAATTCACTGCAATTTGCGGGCTCTATTCATTATCTCAAAACACCACGCAATTCACAGCAATTTCCATTATGTCCACCACTCACACCACTCCCACAACCATATAGAAGTGATTCATCCACGTATGTGTCAGCTTTTTATCCCGCCACATCTGAGAATTTCCCCTGTAATTTGCAGCTCTATTCATTAGTTCAAAAAACCACGCACATTCACAGTAATTCCCAGTTATGTCCATCACCAACCCACGCCCACAACCATACAGAACTGATCCCACATCAGAGAATTTCCAGTTCCTGCATAAATTCACACCGATCTGACGCTGTTCGTTTCAAATAATATTGCATTGGGTGCGAGGATGTTTTTACATATATTGTCTCTTTCTTTCAGGTGTGTAATAGAAACCACAGCATAGAGAAAAGTGTGCATTGTTTCCCACAAAAAAGGAATGGAAAAGTGCACTTGAATAAAAGTGCACTTTTGTTATACTTTACACCAACATATGTTCCTGTGTTTGAGCGACCGCAACATCGGGATTGGCAGGAACACTCAAAACTGAATAAAAAGAAAATCAAGTGACAGTGAGATACAAGAAGGCAGCCTCCAGCGTTTGTGTGTCGGGAACATTTTTGGGGGTTGGGGTTTTGGGCATGGAAAGAAAGGCAGTATGTATCCTAGTACACTGCAGAGCTATAGCGCGTCTTTTATGTGAAAAGAGCCGTGTCAGATGGGGTTGTGTGATGATTCTGAACGCGACTGAGAGAATGAAAAGGAATTAAAAAAACACAACGCAACCTTTATAAGGATCATAAATTACACCTTTTCAGTTACAGACTGAAATCAAAATGTAGCTTTATTCTAAAATAGTAAGACTAAGAGCAGTTTTCTTCTCAAAAAAGAACAATGAGAACAACTCGCGACCTTTTGATTCCCAAGCGAGAACAGATTCGAGGTACCACGGAGGAGATACAAAAAGCAGCTGTCAATGTCGTTAGGCGGCTTTTTTTTTCTGCAGATATATTTTTGAATAAAAGTGCAATTGTGTTATATTTGTTCCTGTTGTGAAACAGTTTCACAGTTTCTTAGATATTTGGACTTTAGGCTTTATACATTATATATTAATTTATGCCTACATTTTGTCATCTATACTAGAATATAAAAACGTTTCTGTTTTAACAATGTGTTTACACAGATTATGTAGAAACGGAACAGACATGAAATGTGTGTTCCAAACAACGATCTATTATTTCCACCTAAAACTCCACTTCACTCCCAGATACTCAACAAGTGAGCTGGAGAAGTTTGTTCTAAATTGGGGGGGGGATGGAATAGCCGGCTGCTCCAAGCTTCTCTTTATCAGCACATTTAGAAGACAAAGGACGCTGGAGAGGTGTCAAAGGATTTGAAGTGATTTAAGGTGGGACGGAATTACGAGTTTTTTCGTAGGCTCTGGAAATTTTAAATTAAGGCACCTGATTGTAATCAACTCTAACAATATAATTGTGCACAGAATGGCCAAACTATTCCCACTCCCATGGCTGCTTTAGCTTAGAGGACACGAAATGGAAGGATTAGAAGAGACTTTTCCCTTTTTTTTTTTTTTTTTTTATACCGGTCTGTTCTGCTGTGAAGCAATCAGAATTGATGTCTGAATGTTGGCGATTAGCCTTACTTTTCTCCAGGTGGGGGTTAAGCTTCTGCTGACGCCACGCCTGATACCAAAACTTTATTAAAAATATTTTAGATGTTTTAAGATTCGAACCGGACATGGAGACAAAAAGGAAAGAAAAAAGAGAGAGAAGGAAGAGATGGAGGTAAAGGGAGGGGTTTGTATAGAATAAACAATAAATTAACCAGAACCGCTTCTAGACCTGCAGAAAGAGAGGGGAAAAAACCCACAAGAAAAAAACATTGCTGCATCAGCTACAGGGAAGATATACAGTGGTGTGAAAACTATTTGCCCCTTCCTGATTTCTTATTCTTTTTCATGTTTGTCACACAAAATGTTTCTGATCATCAAACACATTTAACCATTAGTCAAATATATACAAGTAAACACAAAAAGCAGTTTTAAATGATGGTTTTATTATTTAGGAGAAAAACCAAACCTACATGGCCCTGTGTAAAAGAATTTCCCCCTTGTTCAAAAATAACCTAACTGTGGTGTATCACACCTGAGTTCAATTCAAACCACCCCAGGCCTGATTACTGCCACACCTGTTTCAATCAAGAAATCACTTAAATAGGAGCCGCCTGACACAGAGAAGTAGACCAAAAGCACCTCAAAAGCTAGACATCATCCCAAGATCCAAAGAAATTCAGGAACAAATGAGAACGGGAAGTAATTGAGATCTATCAGTCTGGTAAAGTTATAAAGCCATTTCTAAAGCTTTGGGACTCCAGCTAACCCACAGTGAGAGCCATTATCCACAAATGGCAGAAACATGGAACAGTGGTGAACCTTCCAGGAGTGGCCACAAAAATTACCCAAGAGCAGAGACGACTCATCCAGAGGTCACAAAGACCCCAGGACAACGCTAAAGAACTGCAGGTCTCACTTCCCTTTAAATTTAAGGTCAGTGTTCACGACTCCACCATAAGAAAGAGATCAAAAGGCCCTTGCATGGAGATTTCAAGATCAAAACCACTGTTAAACAAAAGAACATTAGGGCTTGTCTTTTTTTGCTAAGAAACATCTCAATGATTGCCAAGATTTTTTGGGAAAATACCTTGGGGACTTGATGAGACAAAAGTTGAACTTTGGAAGGCAAATGTCCTAATCTGTAAAAGGAACAACAGCATTTAGAAAAAGAACATCATACCAACAGTAAAATATGGTGGTGGTAGTGATGCTCTGGGGTTGTTTTCTGTTTAGGACCAAGGCTTTGATAGATGGAACCATAATTTTTGTTACCAAAAAATCCTAAGGAGAATGTCCGCCATCTGTTCGAACCGCTGAAGCGATCTGGTGCTGCAACAGGACAATGACCCAAAAAACACCAGCAAATCCACCTCTGAATGGCTGAAGAAAACAAAAAGAAGACTTTGGAGTGGCCTAGTCAAAGTCCTGACCTGAATCCAATTGAGATGCTATGGCGACTTAAAAAGGCGGTTCATGCTGAAAACCTCAAATAAAGCTGAATTACAAATCCTGCAAAGATGAGTGGGCCAAAATTCCTCCAGAGCGCTGTAAAAAACTCATTGCAAGTTATCGCAAACGCTTGATTGCAGTTATTGTTGCCACGGGTGGCCAACCAGTTATTAGGGTTCAGGGGGAATTACTTTTCAACAGGGCCATGTAGGTTTGGATTTTTTTTCTCCCAAATAATAAAAACCATCATTTAAAAACTGCATTTTGTGTTTACTTGTGTTATATTTGACTAATGGTTAAATGTGTTTGATGATCAGAAACATTTTGTGTGACAAAATGCAAAAAAAATCAGAAATCAGGAAGGGGAAAATAGTTTTCACACCACTTATAAAAGTAAAAAAGTTTGCTGACAATCATACAGTAATTATTACTAAGGCATTTAGGGCCAACCACAACCTTAGATCATGTGCTGAAGATGTCCAAGTCATACTTAAATGAAATCACCAGGGGAGCACCCAGGCAACTTGTATGTTTTTAAGGCTCTATAGGACATCCAAAGTGAGTGGAAGGGCCACAGACCTCCCCCAAAAGGGGCCGGAAGATGGGGGGAGTTCCAACCCCAAAACCCAGAGGTCACCCCAGGCCGGAAAACCCTAGGGAGGCGTCACCAGAAAACCCCAACCCCACCCGAAGGCGCAGGATCCCCCCGGGGTCACATCCAGCACCGGGCAACCCCGGGAATTAAGGAAGTCCAGGCCCCCCAGCCGCCTTCCCCGATGGCGGGCCAAACCCACAGCCCGGGCCCCAAGGCGACCCCCCCCGCCGGGGGCCCCAAACAGACCCCAGGGCCAGATCCCACCAGGCAGCCCCCGGGAGTGACCAGACAGATTTTAAAGGCAGGAGGGTGGCAAGATTTTAGATTGCCAGATGCCCCAGGAGGGGGGGGCCCAAAACCCCACCAAATTTCCAGTCACACACAAACACAGTCATACCTCCCCCCCTCCCCCCACATAAAATAAAACCCCAAGACTTACAAGGATTCGCCGAACCCATTCACACTCCCCCCCAATCCTACCAATCTGGTCCGTGCTGCCATACCTGAGGTACAACCATTCCACGCAGAGCTACCCCTTTTTCCGGGGGGTAAGTGAAAAACCCCCCCTCCACGAGAGCAAAGCAACCCACCACTAGCCCACGGCAGCGGCCACTCCCTAGCCTCCAGCCCGGCAGCTCTGAGAACAGAGGTGAATAAGACCCTAGTCTCCCCCCTGCCAAATGTAGTGTTGGGGGGTTTAAAAGGGCTTTTTTGTGGTTGGGGATGGGGCGGGCCGACACCATTGGCCCCCAGGGGTGCCAACACACAGAAACCCCCCCCCAAAATTTCGGGACTAGGTGCTTTTAAAATTGAAGGGGAATCATTTGAGGAGGCTGAAATTTCCCCACCAGATGTTAGTGTCCCCCCTGGGGCCCTAGTTTTAATTTTGGTGGAATTTTTTGTAAGGTTTAAGGGCAAAAAAATTTGGGGGTGATGCCACGGGATCGAAAGGCCCCAACCTGCACCCCTGACTTGCCCACCCCCCAAAGGGCCCTATGTGCATGTTTGTGTGATGATGTGAAGGAGCAGGAGGAAAAAAATTCTGAGGATGGGGGAAACGGCGAGGCCTGAGCCTCCGGGGACCCAGCCCCCACTGGCCCCAAGGCATCTCCGCCCCAAAATCCCCCGGGGGCGGGGGCCCCAATCTCCATGGCCCAAGCAGCAGCATCCGACCCCCCGGAGTCTGAGGCCCCAACACACCCACCCCAGCAGAATATTTACCCCATCCCACATTTACTCAACATTCAGATTAATAAGACATGACCCCCGGGGCGGGATCCTCCTCCGGGACATCCCCCCCCGGGGGAATCCGCCCCCGCCCCCTTTTCCCGCGCGAATGCCAGGCCCCAACCCCCGGCCCCACCCATATTCCCATCCGGGGGGGCCCCCCAACCCCAAGCCCCGGGCCCCACCCAGCCCAAACCCCAGGGCTTTTGCAGCCACTAGGCACCCACCAGCCACCCCAAGCCCCCAAGGGCCCCCACACACAACCAAGAAGGTCCCAAGCACCACCAGGTCGGGTAGCAGCCCCCAGCCCAAGACCCCTTTAGTCCCACCCCGGGGACCCTCCAGAACTTAAGCCCAGATTTCCCCACCACATAAACCCACAGCACCCCGCGGACATTATAAAGCCCCTCCATCATGCTATGTGATGGAACCGATAAAAGGGAGCCCAGAGATTGATTTGAAGTGGAGGCAGAGGCTGTCTCAATGTAATATGATCCAATAAAAGATTTCATACTTTAATCAAAGATTATCTTTCTTTTCCATTTTATGAGGATAGTTTTTTATGCATATGGCAGTGAGAACCACTAACCCAAATTTTTTTTCAACGGGACATCCCGGTTCCCAGCAAAAAAAGGGGGGGTTTGGGGATATCACATTTCAGACACTTTAAAGGTCTTCACATACCCATACCAGAATCCCTGAACAGGTGGACATGACCACAGTGGTGGATATAACTTTTGGAATGTTGTCTGTGTGTGGGGTCGATGCCAAATCCCATCCTGAACATCCGATGACCTTAGGTACTCTGTGTAAATTTTTTATTAAATTTTTTAAAGGGGGTTTCATCTTTTTAAAAATTTTTTTAAACAGGTTTGGGAAATAACTAAAGATTCCCCATTTCCAAAATTTCTTTTTATCTCTTTTTGGTAAATGTTTTATATACTTTAAAAGAATTTTGGGGGTGTTTGAGATTAAAAAGTCTAATATTTGAGGGTGTTTGAAATTCATTTTGTTTAAATTTTTTTTTAATTTGTTTAATTTGGAGTTTCAAAATCTTTTTTGTTTTTTCCCCAAATTGGGGGACATTTGTTAAATGGAATAAAACCAATTTCTTAAACTTTGTGTTCCATGGAATTCCTTTACTTTTCCAGTAGGGGGGTTCAATTTTTTGTTTTGCAATAGCAGGTTTTTCCCAGATGGGGGCCTGCATGGAATTGTAAGACTGCATTTTTGTTTCCCATGCTGCAGGGGGTACTGATATTAATACTTTAAAGCTTCATGTTTCTTTTTTTGAGCTAAAAAAGGGTAGGCCCGGTTATAGTATTGCAAAGTGTCTGTTCTACTTTAAAAGGACCATCCAGCGGTTTATGTTGTAACCATCTTGGTATATTTGGAGCGGGGTTAAAGAAATAATGATGAAGGGGAGATCCAACCCCCCTTTCTTTGGTCTTCTGAAAATTTTTTGCTAATTCTGGGGTTTATCCTTCCAAAGGAATTTTGGATGGAGGAGTCAGGGGGTCTAAACCAATCAGATGATGGCTTTTTTATCATAGAAAATAAGTAATTTATTCTGGTAAAACCATCATTTTAATTGTGGAACCCCCCAAAGTGATATCGGGAAGGGTTTCCCTCCAAAAACCCCCCTTTTTTTAATGTGGGATGTAGTTTATTTGTTAGATCTGCCAGCCTGGGAGACACATGAATGCCCAGGTATGTTTTTCCGATTCCAATTTTGTATTAAGGGAATTGACAAAAAAAAATTAATTGGGAAAAACTGTGGGAAACGTTTATTGAATAATCTG
Source organism: Polypterus senegalus (assembly GCF_016835505.1). Taxonomy (NCBI): domain Eukaryota; kingdom Metazoa; phylum Chordata; class Cladistia; order Polypteriformes; family Polypteridae; genus Polypterus; species Polypterus senegalus. The sequence continues at coordinate 6,864 of NW_024382727.1, forward strand.
AAAATCTTGAAAAAGGGGTTTTTTAGTTCAATTTCCTGGGGGAGAGGATTGAAATTCTGAAGATAAAGTAACCCTATCGGAAAAGACTGATTTTTTGTTCTATGTTCTTAAAATGCCTTTAATAACTGTAGTTTGCCTGATTGCTGCTAGTGGTTCAATAAAGAAGCAAATAGGGGGGGATAGAGGCATCCCCTTTCCCGGGCCTCCTCTGAAGAAGAAATTATCTGATGTTTGGTCATTTGTCCTGAAAATGCGTTGGTGAACTGTTTAAAATTTTTTAAACCCGTTTATGAAAAGGGGTTTCCCAAAAACCCAAAATTTTGTAAAGTTAAATAAGAACTTCCCGTTAACTCTATCAAAAACCTTTCATTAAAAACTGGTTTCCATGTTTCTGCTATAAGAAAAATCTATTGTTGAGTAATCACGGAATTGGGATGAATGTCCTTAATGAAACCAGTTTCAGATGTTTTTGAAAAGGGGGTTCCTTTCTAATCTTTTGAAGGGCTTTCAAATTATTTTAAAATAAACATTAATAAGAGTTGGGATAGCGGGGGAAAAATAGGATCTTTTCCTGGTTTTTAAAGGGCTAATTTGTAATTCATATTTGGCTTAAACCACTTTATTTCACCATCCAAGAATGTTCCCAAAACCCGAAATTTTTTTGTGAATCTTTGAAACCCCTTCCTGGAGCCCTTTTAAAGGTTTGAGTTCCCGGAGCTCAGATTTATGGTTAGTCCAACTTAGTTCATTGATAATTTGAAATTTCCTGAGAAACTCTTTCTCAACTTGGGGTTTCTTTGGGTGAGAAAAGGTTTTTAAAAAAACCTAGGTTTTTACCAGGATATAAACAAAAATATTATTGAGTTTTTTTTAAAGAGAATGGCAGTTTTCTCACTTGTTTTATTTTTTACCGGTTCAAAGTTTTCTATTTATCTTGTGATAAAAATTGTGTTTTTGTCAATAATTCCTTTTTTTTCAGGCCTTTTTTTAATTTGTTTGAATTTTTTTGGAGATGCCTCTAAAGGGTTAATTTCTTTAATTCCAATAATTTTTTTTATTTTTCTTATTGATGAGAAGGGGAAATTTTTTTACCTCTCACCTCTTTCCCTTTTCCCCAGAACAGTCGGGGTTTTAGAGTTTAGTTCTAAAAAATAAAACCCACTTTTTAGAAATTCCCAAAAAATTTACTTTTACGCAACTTTAACCCTCCAGTTTTACCTGTAAAATTGTTTTTTTAAACGAGTTAAAGAAAAGGAGCAATGTGCCTATGGGTTATTATTTAAAAAGAAATAATGACGCTGTAAAATACCCAAAATAAGTATAACATTGAAAAAAATATATTTAAAAAAAAATTTATGCTAAAAAAATAATATATATACTGTGATATATTAGTGGAATAAAATTTCTGATGTGTTGATGTTAAAATAATCCATAAAATTAAAATTAAGTATAATATCAAGTGTTAATACAGAAAAATTATAAAAAATTATTATTTTAATATTAAAACTAACAATACCAAAGTTTGTTTTTAAAAATGTTTTAGATTATTTACCCCTTGATTAAGTTCCCAAAGTGAAATTGGTATTTTGTGAAAAAAAGAATTTTTCTAGAGAAGGTAAAAACACGGGAAAAGTGTTTTTTTTTTAACCTGGCAACCATGATCCGAAAAAAAATCGCCGAGTTTTTAAGCTGCTCTTTAACCTTTTTCAGAGCCAGTTCCCGAACACCCCGCCCCTTTTTTGAATTTTTTTTGGGGACTTGTGTTTTTAGTTGAAAATTAAGTAAAAAAATGTTAATTTAACGAAAAAAAAATTTTAAAAATAATAAAAAAAAAAAAATTTAAATGAAAACAATAAAAAAAGTGGTAATAATTATTAATCTAAAAATAATTAATAAAAAAGGATGATAATAATAAAAGGGAAAAAATTATTTCTTTTTTGGTTTAAAATTTTGATAAAAAAATTTTTTTTTTTTTTTTTTTTTTTTTTTTTTTTTTTTTTTTTTTTTTTTTTTTTTTTTTTTTTTTTTTTTTTTTTTTTGGGGGGGGGGGGGGGGGGGGGGGGGGGGGGGGGGGGGGGGGGGGGGGGGGGGGGGGGGGGGGGGGGGGGGGGGGGGGGGGGGGGGGGGGGGTTTTTTGGGCAAACAGGGGGAAAAAAGGTCTTTTTGATTCCCCCGGGCCCCTTGGGGGGTAAAAAATAAACCCCCCCTCCCCCCCATTACCCCCCCAAAACAGGGCAAAATTTAGGCCCCCCCCGGAAACCCTGACAAAAAAAAAGGGGGGGTTTTTTAAAACCCAAAAAAAAAGGGGTCGGGTATAATAATAATATATAATAATAATCAGACAATAATAATAATAATAATAATAATAATAATAATAATAATAATAATACTAATCAGATAGAACCAAGAGTGTTTGTGGTTGTATGATGAAATGTAATAATTGTGTGTGCTGGACGCAGTGTGTAAAGTTGTGTGATTGTGTCATGCGGATGTAAAGTTCCAGAAGCAGGTAAAAGAAGGAATGGAAAGAGTGATAAAGGTTAAGAAAAAAAAAGAAGTAAAAAGAAAAGGTGCTAGAGGTGTGGGGTGGTGAGAGAACAGGTGATCCCATCATCTAAACACGGATACAGCAGCTTTTTTATCCTGACATGCTCATACCCAGTGAATCCCGATAAGAATAATAAACTTGTGACCTGATGTTGGGCTAATAAAGCCAGTCTGTCATTCCTCGCTCCTTGTACAGCCTGTTGTTGACGTAGAGCTTGTCCACAGAAATGACAGCGCGGCTCCCTTCTTGGATGAATTTTATGCAGTGGGAACTCTTGCCTGACTCAGAGCTTCTTCCTTGAAAGCCATCTGAAGCATTTGGAATGATTCCATTGGTGTTTGGCCAAGTAAAAAACAAAATTTCAAACACATTCTTTGTTCCATGAAATTCGACAACACAATTTCAACAGGGTCGTAAGAACAGCTTCTAAAAACAATGACTGCGTGACATAATTTCACAGAGGTGTCCGCCTGGCTACTGACTGGCGAGGGATGAGAGAACAAGCACTGACCTTGATCCAGCCCCCTCCACTCGCCATCCAGCCACACGGAGGCCAGTCTCATTTCTTTTTGGTCCCCTCTCGTATATTGTCGAGTATGCATCGGTTTAGCAAACAGTACGGTCTGATCCTGCTTGATAATACATCACATTACCCTCCACAGGCAATTAGCCAGGGACCTGGACACAAAAGGGTAACAGGTCGCCAGGTCTTAAGGCCAGACAGATCGCCTTTTTTTGGAAGCAGAGCAAGCACAGCCCTTCAGAACGGCAATGGCAGTTCATTATTTTGTATGCTTTCCTTGAAGACCGCCAATAAATCAGCAGTCAGCTGCCAATAATATAATGAAATGTTTAAAAAAAAACTCGACCATCAGGCCGTCTATTCCAGGTGACTTTCCCGTGTTTAGTCCACAGGGGCTGTAGTCAACTCCTCCACGCTGAGGTTTGCTTATAGAAGCTCTTTTTCTGTGTTAGGAATTTATGGCAGGTTTTCTAGGAGGCTTCTGGTTTCAGAAGCACAAACAGCTTTTTATAAAAGTTCAGTGTTAGAGTCTTGATGGCCTCGAGCTTTTCAATGATGCACCCATCCTTATTTTTCAGACAGTGAATCATTTTACTAGTCCAAAAGAGTCTTGAGTGGGGGAATCCATTTGAGCCAATTCTAGAATCTGTGCACACACAAGAGCACCGGGCACCCGTCTGTCAAATAAGTCCATAACCTCTTGTTTCTTTGCTGTTAAATTCTCAAAAACGCCACCATTGAAAGAGCTGTCTAAAAGTGAAGAGAGTTCCAAGATGTCCTCCTTCAACTCCGCCATTACCTTCTTCATGTTCTGTGTTACATTCTGGGTGTGCTGTTGACATAATAACTTGATTTTGAACAGTCCCTCCATTGTCACAGAGATGAAAAGGAGCTACTTGTCAATCTCGACATCTTCTAGAGGAACTCAAAACTCTGAGGAAATGGGCATCCTTCAACAAACTGTTATTGAAGTGCCAGTGTGAAGGAAAGGACATTTGAAATGGAAGGTAAGCTTTGAGAAGGACAAGACTTTTTCCCCTGTAAGCAGGTTTCAAATTTTAGCAGCCTGCCTTTGACCACCTCTGTCATGCTAGCCGAGTCATATGAAAAACCAGCAGAAAAGAGAATGGCGATCCCGGTGCTAACACTTGACCCGTGACTTAAAAACACCTGCCCCTGCCAGCCTCGGTGCCAGTCTGCCTGGATAGCAGGATCTGTGGGGTTTTCCTGCAAAAGTATAATGCCAAGTTGTTTTCTTTTCAAACAATCAAAACCAGCTGTCTGTTTTATTTGTATCTTGACATCCATTGATGTTAAGTGTGCCAAAATTGAAGAAAGGCTTCAAAAAGAAAGAAAAGAAAGGCAGTCATAAGAATCAAATTCAATAAAGACATGGCATTGCATTTCCAGCAGTGTGTCATATCAGTTTGGTTTTGAGAGGACCTTTAAATCTACTCGTGAGATGGTTCTGTTCTTTTTAAACCTAAAGCTGTCGCCTGGCGTAGGGTCCCCTTAGATGAACTTGGAAACTGCTGGACATCAGGGAAATGGAGGCTGAAGTTTACACCCCTCTTGCCTTCAATAAACTTCAAAAAATGAATTGTGCTCTCATAGCTGTAGCCATCGTGGAGGTTCAGCTGAGATGACAGACTGCACCTGACAGATGTCCACGAGTCGCTGCCTTCTCCCTCTTCACCCTCACTCATTGGACTCGTGTCTACAGGCACCTCAGTCACACCCTGAACTTTCAAAGTGCCGCCATTTGCATAGACTGAGCTCTCAACTTTATTGTGCTTTATGGCTACCAGTCTATTAGCGGACGCATCTTTTCTTTTCATGTCATGGGCTTTACCAGCTCTGTTACATCCTCCATTTCCTGAACTGCGCTCTGTTTGCTGCTGGAGTGCTCATCTTATCGATGTCACCCTCAGCACTTTGCTCAGCCATAACATTCTTTAGTATAATATCGGTTTCTTTGATATCAACACTGAGCAGAACTCCTTTATTTTTTCATACTCATAAGAGGCTTGGCACTGTCACTTGTCTGTGCTTATTAACAGTAACTTTGCCAGCAGAGTCTGAATTGTCCACAGTCGGAGTGTTCTTCTCCAGGACGCCATCAGCACTCTGTGTGTTGTGGGGTGTGATCTCGGCCTCAACCACCGGCTACACTTCACATTCAGGGCCGACTGCACCATCATTACAGATAAAGCACTGCTTTGATCCTGAATATCCTGACAAGGATCTTCCATTAACTTTTCCTTCATGTCAGAAAAACTGACCGAGGATTCTCTACCTTCATCCTCAAGCAGTTTTGAATGTTCTTCCTGCTTACTTTTGAATTGTCTGTCACCTCAGAGCACTTACATTGGTTAGCCTTGTGAGCTACCTGTTCACACTTAAAAAAAAAAAAATTTAATCTGATGATATACAACATAAGAAAAAAAATCCACTCCGAAGGACCACATCAAGCTCACCCTGTAGGTCTTTCAGATTCATGTGATCTTGTCTCCTAAAAGACAAGTGTTTTAAATTGGATGGTGGACAACGCAGTGGTATCATCGTCCATTTCAAAATAATCTGCCCATGGCTTTCAAACTCTCTTTAATTAGAACATTGTTTTTTAGAAATGGGGTACATTTGAAATGAACACCTCCATGGGGAGTGGAGAGGGGCAGAGCAGAAATCAAACTGCAGTGAACTACCACACCGTTGTGTAAAAGAGGATGTAAATAGGTCTCATCATTTAGAAAAATAGCACTTTTATTCATCCGAGAAGCTGTAAGCATAAGTTTAATATGTCACTGTTCAAATCTATCTTATAAATCTGCTTTTTATCTGCGCACATGCACAGTTGACACACAGGCAGATTAAGCACAGGGGCTCACACAGAACGGCCAGGCAAGCAGATGGATTGGGACAAATGGACAGCATGCAGTCAGACTGTGAGATGCTGTAACTGTGTTCTATTTCTATCTGTTAAGTCAGCATGGAATTGTATCCTCGTTTTAAGCATCGTTGCCTTGTTTGGAATTCATCTGAAGAGGGCCCTGCATGTGAAGAAAGAGTATAAAGCCTTGACACATTGCCCTGCACACCTATGAATCCAATAAATGGATGGGAGATACCGCCACCTGTTCCTGAAAATGCCTTCTACTGCACAGATGAGACTGACAGACTCCATACCTCGGGTGCCCACTCCTGGACTGGTCTTGTCACTGGCTTCATTCGTCTTTGTATCATGTGCAGTGTAAGCCGACATTAAACAAAGCTAAGTTATTTCTCCCACGTGATTTCTTACCGTATCACTAGGGAGGGTATCGTCTTTCATGTTATACTAGCCATCCCCTGTGGCTCTGCCCACATAGCAGTGAAACAGGACAAACTTTAAAAATCAATAAACAAACCAGTATGTCTAGCTAAGTGGAGGAAAGGTCTGCACCAAAATGTGGTAAGATATAGAGAAATACAAACGGAGGAGGACCCTGCTTGGCTCCACACTCCTGACGCCACATTCCCTGCAGCCTCTGTCTCGGATTCACACAAATAAATCACTACTGCAAGAGAACTATGATACTTAGCGCAATGAGAGAAGTCACAAAATCAACCGGAATGGTCAAGCAAAAAAAGAAATTTAGAAAGATTCAGGTAAAGTAACCTTCTGCAATTACAAAAGAACTAATTTCCTGGGAGCTAGTACCCCTTGCAGGACACAACTGGCATCACAAACAGGATTGTGGCTAAATTACTTACCGGATCATATTTATAATTTATCACTTACTTTAAAAATACGCTTCTGATAATGTCGGCACGGAAGGGACTGGCAAGATACTGAAGATACCGGGATATTCGCACGCATAGTCGTGGACGTCTGTGGCCCAATTATTTAATAGATATACTGCTCCAATAGCCTGGCCCGAACTGGAAGGAGACATCAGCCCCCTGAAAGTGCAAGAGGCGGTCTTAGAACTTGGGTTAGAATACCAGGGCAAGAAGGAACTGCCGGAGAACTTCTGTTAACGCTAGAATTACCAAAGCTTACGAAAAACATGTAAATCCGCCCCACCTTAAATTCCTTCGCACCTCTCCATTCAGCGTCTTTTCTCTTGTCAATGTGTCGATAAGCCCAAGCAGCAAGCAGCCTGCTATTCCAACCTCCCACCACGAGAAACAGCAAAAACTCTCCCAAGCCTTGTTCATCAGGGAGTCAGGTACCTAGCACTGTATAGGCTAAAAAATATATTGTTATTTGAAACACATACATTTCACGTGATTTAAGCTGATTTTAAGGTGGGCTGGGTATACGAGTTTTTTCGTAAGCTTTGGTAATTCTAATGTTAACCACGTTACATGAGTTGGACCTAAAAGTCCAAAGCAAAGCTATAGAATGAGGGGAACTTAAACAGGAAATAGAAAACCTACAAGAGAAAGAAAATCAGGGTGCATGGAAAATTCCACGTTCCGTGTGGACAAGTGGAAGAATAAATGCATTGTTTTAGCAGTACGCTTAGTACAAGTTAAAAGATGGGGAAAAACCTCCTCGTTTCCTCTTTAAAACTACAAGCCATAATGCAAGGTTTTTTGAATCCAGAAATATGGGATGGAGACATATATAACTTGGATAGTGAAGATAATGTCTGGGGGGAAAAAGACAAAACCAAGCCAGACACGATAGATTGTAAAAATGACAGTTTTGAAATTATAGATGCGAGAGCGGCTGTCCAGAATAAAGCAAAAGGGCACCCGGGTGAACAGCACAGATTGACACAAATCATACGAGATTTTACCCAAGCCAAGTTCATGGAAATTGGCAAACAGTATAGGATAAAGCCAGGTGAGAGCCTGATGCAGTGAATATTGCGCATGTGGGACGAAGGTGATGATAGTCGTCAGTTAACAAATGCAGAATTGAAACATGTAGGCTCTACTGCTACAAACCCTAAAATACCAAAGACACTACGAGGGCTAAATAATCCAGCGACTGCTTCTGTAAACGCTGACAGACATACGTGGCCGGACATAAGAGACACAGAGGATGTTAACCAGCTTTGGCGCACATCTTCTGAAGCAATTCAGCAGCTTTCAAAAATGGGTGTACAATCGACTATTTATAAAGCTGCACAAGGAGCCGCGTTTGCCGGACCCGATACTGAAGCATTCACTGCTGGCATGTGTAGCCAACTAATAAAAAACGCACCCCATCATTTAAAAGGGGCTCTGTTATCTATGCTGCCTGGAATTAATCAACAGACGGTATGGGATGTGGCAGCACTGTTAGGTCAGTTAGATGAACTGGGAGCTACTGTATCGGCACCTACTGGGCAAAGACCAGTCAGAGGCAAAGAAGGAAGGAAAAATAAAAATAAGTCATACAATGATAATTCATGATCTGCTACAAGGAGGGATAGACAGAAATGACATAAGTGTCAAACCAATTGCAGAACTTTTCAAAGATGGCAAACTCTGAAAAGCCTCAACATGAAGAGTTCTGAGCTACACCAGCAGCACCGCCAGTGAGGAAGAAAACACACTGAGAACAAAAGCCGAGACGACATTTTAATTTTGGGAAAGAGTGGCGCACACCCCGACCACCATACTGAGGGGATGGCAGGTCTCCTGTGGGTGGGGATGTACGGCTCATTCATACAGGAGACCAACGCCCGTACATCCCGCTAACAATTTATTGTAGTAAGGGGAGAAAACCAAATCAGGTCATGTCACTAACTGACACTGGGGCAGAAGTAATTTTAATTCATGGGCATCCACACAAATCTGGGCTAATTGTAAATGTAAACGGGTATGTGGGCTCAGACAAACAAGCTAAACTGATCACAGTACGATTAGCCATAGGACAATCACCCCCATTTAAAGCAGCCGTGTTCATTTCAGAATTGCCCGAATATATTCTGATGTTAGATATTCTCACAGGGAGAACAATACAGATAGAATGGGAACATTTTCTTTTGAGATTCGTAATTAAATGTGTACAGCAGTCAAAGTGATAATAAAGGTGAAAGTAAAATGGACACCCTTAGAGATTCCTGCACCTGACACACCTGTAAACTTGAAACAGGGGGTCTGCCAGAGATCTGAGAAACAGTGAAAGAGCTATTGTGAGGAGGAATTATTCAACCTGCAGTCTGCCATTTCAGTTCTCCTGTGTGGCCAGTGAGGAGAGCATATGTTTCATGGAGAATGATAATAGATTATAGATGTTTAAATGCTGACTGCTGCAGTTCCTGATATTGTTACCATCATAGAAGACATCATGGCTAATGCAGGAGAGTGGCCTGCTGTTATTGACCTGGCTAATGCTTTCTTCTTTATTCCGATTGCACCTCAAAGTCAGGATCAGTTTGCATTTACTTGGAAGGACAGACAGTACACCCTTCAAGTCCTGCCACAGGGATACCTACACAGCCCTACACTATGCCATTGACTAGTGGCACGAGACCTGGTTACCTGCCCAGCGGTGGAGAAGGTACAACGTTAATGAGACGAATCATCAGTAAACAATGCACGACCTGCTCTGATTACTCACATGGAAAGTTGAGGATGGGCTGTAAATAAGGACAAAGTTCAAGGACCGGCCCGAGAAGTCAAATTTCTGGGCATGAGGTGGGTTGGACCAGAGACACGAGTGCCTCAAAAAGAAATTGACTCTTTGCATAAGTTACAGGCACCAACTAATAAAAAAGAAGCTCAATCATTTGCGGAACTAATGGGTTTCTGGAGAGCTTCTGTGCCACCTTTGGGACTGATTTTAAGACCAATACGTGATGTTGTAAAGACAAAGAAACAGTTTGAATGGACAGAAAAACAACAAACTGCCTTTGAGGCACTAAAGAAGCCTCAGTCCAACACCAAGGACGAGGACCTTGAAAACCTAATTTACCTTTTGAACTTGAGGCCACAGAGCAGAACAACATTGCTACATGGAGCTTGTGGCCAAAGCACGGCAGTGAAAGAGTTCCCATAGGCTTTTGGAGCCGACAGCTGACTGGATCTCAGACTAAGTACACACCACTTGAAAAGCAGCTCCTTAATGGACTGAAGTCATTTAATTCAAGCATACGGAGTGTCAGAAGAAACTCAAAGTGATTAAGGAGGCCACTTTACTGGGAGAGACTTACAAGAGTGGGGTCAAGGAGCTGGAATTCAGTGGACTTGGCATATTCCTTATCACCCACGAGCAGCAGCACTTATTGAGGGAACGAATGGCCTCTTCAAAGAACAAATTAAAAAACTAATTGGGCACAATCATCTGAAAGACTGCAATAAAGTTTTATAGCAGGCCTTGTTTAACCTCAATAAGCGTCTGTTGGTGGGATCCAAACCATTTGTGAGACATCAAAATGCAGGAGGAGAGCCACCTACGTGTGCCCTTCGCCTGACAACAATTAGTCCACTGGCAAACAATGAATGAACTCTGACAGGCTTAGTGGTTAAGTCACCTAAGTCTCTTAATATTAAGGCAGACACATCAGAAAAGCTAAGCTTGAGGATAACAGGTCAGTGGCCAAAGGAATGGGAGGTCAGAATAAATACTGAAGTGCTTGTGGCAGATGAATGTTTAACAGGGACTTTAGATATCAGCTGAAATGAATGGCATTTAGTGTGATAAAACCAAACCAGTCAAGACGTGCAAAGAGCTGAAGGAAAGGCCACATGGAAACTCCACATAGTGAAAGTCACAGCTGTTCTAGTCAGTACTGAGGAGAAATCAGAGGGAAGGTATGGCTGTTAACTCGAGGGTAAAAGATTAGGGCAGGGGAACTAATGGCTACTGGGTGAGGAGACACGAGAATGGCTCTTTAAACAGGCGGGCTGAGGGGTGGGAGTGAAGTGCAACAACACCCTCTAGTGGGCACTCTACATATTACACATATGGGAAAGATCAGCAGTCTGGGTGTACAATGTATTATAAAAGAATAAAGTAAAAACACAAGAATAAAACACCAGAAACAATTAGATTTAGATGTAATATTTAGAGTGTTTAAGTTTGAACTGAATTAAAAGTGCAAAAGAGTGACCCAATCACACAGTCACATGACTTTCAGAGCTGACACAGGAGCTGATTCTTCTGTAGACAAACTGCACCCTCTAGTGGCCGCTCTCAATTAAACATGCGATGGTCCAGCCTGTGCTTAACAACACAAACTTGGCCCGAGAGCCTTCAGTATTTCTGTCCTATTTCTACATTGTCATTCCTCCCTAAACTCTAAATGGCTGCTGTCTTATCTTGGTAATGCTAATAAAACAGAGTTGTTATAGTCAGGGTTGAGATCTTTTCATAGCACTGAGTCTGCTATTGTGAGGTTTACCAAAGGCAACAGAAATCAAGTAGACAATCAAAGAAGGACAATCAGAGAAATGGACAAGGAGTCAGTCAGCTTCATACTTTGCATTTGTGTTTATTTGACATTAATGGACATTCTCTTTAGTTCTACTTTCTTGGTAATGATTGGTCTGGTTGGTCCTTTAGGGCTACAAGAGAAGGAGACAACTGGTCAAATGGGTAGAAGAAGAAGATTGGCTGTGACTTTTTATAGATGGCTTTGTAGAATCTGAAGTGAGTTTTGTGACCTCTGAATTAATAGAAAGTGAGGAGAGTGAAGGCCTTGAGCAGCGTCTGACCAAACAGCTGGCAAAGGTGGCCAATACTCATGGGGGTTTGTAAAAGGACCAGCGTTTTAATTCAAATTATTTAATTTAGCTTCTTTTAGCTTTTTGTAATTACAATAAGAGAAAGCTGAAACTAAAATACAGGTTTTCAGGACTGGAACACCATCTCTCCATCTTCTGGCACACCTGTGCGTTCCTCACATATTTTTATGCCTGCAAACCAATGAATCCTCCCTCAATCAAGTCAAACATTTGTTTCTTTCACCCACAGATGCTTACCAAGTTAAAGAAGTCCTGAAAGATCATCCTCAATACTTTGGTACTCCTCTTCCTCCTCTAAATCCATATACTGCTGTTCCACTTGCGTCTCCATGTGTACTGTAAGGAGTAAACACAGGTGACAGATCAGTAGTGCATTTCCATCCCTGTCCTTCTCTGCTCTTCTTTCTAGTTGTATGACAGCTGGCCTAGTAGACATTACATTTTGTTCTGACCACATAATGCAGCACATTCCACAGGCCTGGTCCTAAAGGCACCTCTGGGTGTCAACACCACTAACAGAGCAGGCTGACATTAAAGCTTCGTCCCATCAGACCCCACTTACCTGCTTGCTGTGCCCATCACAGTATGGAGGCTCAGGTCATCTCCATCAGAGCTCATGGCTCTCCACACACACACATTTTATGGACTTCAGATATTCAAGTGTCCTGTCATTCTCATATTGTATGTTAAATATGTTTAGAGATAGCACTGAATTTAGAATGATAAAATGAGAAAAGTCTTTTTTATGATTATTTTTTTTATTATAAAATTAATAAACACAAAAAGAAGGGGCGGCATGGTGGTTCAGTGGGTAGCGCTGCTGCCTCGCAGTTAGGAGACCTGGGTTCACTTCCTGGGTCCTCCCTGTGTGGAGTTTGCATGTTCTCCCCATGTCTCCCCAGGTTTCCTCTGACAGTCCAAAGACATGCAGGTGAGGTTCATTGGCGATCCTAAATTGTCCTTAGTGTGTGTGTGGCTGTGTGTGCTCTGCGGTGGGCTGGCACCCTGCCCAGGATTTGTTCCTTGCCTTGTGCCCTGTGTTGGCTGGGATTGACTCCAGCAGACCCCTGTGACCCTGTAGTTAGGATATAGCGGGTTGGATGATGGATGGATGGATGGATGGATGGACAAAGAGAGAAGTTCACCTTTGACAAAACACCAACCTTACAACACCGGATTGACCACAACTGCCATTAAATCAAAAGCACAAAAACACTTGAAAGCTGAAGACCCTCTGACTCTGTTACCCCTACTCTGGTGCTTTGTGAAATTTAATGAAAGGAAAAAAGTCAAAGTGATAGACTAAAGGAGGAGTAAAGGGAGGGAGGAACATCTTGTAATAACACAACCACTGATACTGAGGAATTGAAGACACCTGGAAACAAGAATCATTACTTGTAGGAGACAACCAGGATAACGAAACAAGACAACAAAGTAGAAGGCATCTTAAATGCTCCTGAAAGGTTTAAGATGGATGTCACAAAAATGCCTGGTAGACACCAAAGAAGGAACACAGTTTCCTTAGAGATTCTTCGGTCTCTGCCTGCATCACAGGATCGATGATTAGGTCTGTGCCTCAGAAAACAAAAGAAGATTATCTGTGTGACTCCTGACTGGTGGTCTCACTCCAGTTGTGATGAAGGGTCATGACTGATCAGTGCTGGGGCACATTAAACAGAACATTCCAGAGAGTCCTGATCTTCTCCAGTTTCTATATTGTCACGACTGCTCCACTGAGAATGTCATATCCCTTGCTCTTCATACCCCCTGGCACATACTGATAATTATTATTCCTTATTATTTGGATGACACCTTTATATGACTTACAATATTTGAGATATAACTGGTCATTTCTTTTGGTTTTCCCAATTGCAGTGAAAGCAGGTGAAGTGACTTGCTCGTGGTCACAAAGTGTCAGCAGCAGGAATTGAACTTACGGTCTTAGAGACTGAAGTCTTGACCGCTACGCCACACTGCCTACAAGCTGTTATGGCAGACAAACAAACCCCTCAGTTTAGGACTTGATGTCACTGCAGTTGACTTTTGGACTTTGTAACCAACAGACCTCAATGTGTGCGACTGGCAGCGTCCGTCCTCCACGCCGGCCCTCCACACAGGCTCTCCACAGGGTAGTGTGCTGAGATATAAACTGGTCAGGTCTGAGCCGAGTTAACTTGTGTGTGATGTGAATGAGATGGTGAATAGATGAGTGTCCAGGATCAATGATAGGTCATGATAGTTAAGGGGTACGTGTGTGTGTCTGTGTGTGGTGTCCTTGTTACAGCTGGGTCTGGTCAAAGAGCTTTGGCTCTGTGAGAATTCGACACAGGAGGTCTTATCGATTTGATGACAACTGATATTAAGTGAGGGGATGTAATCAGGCTAACCAGAGACAGTTCAACATCAGAAGAGATGAGACCCTGGAAGCCCCCTTAACACAAGTCAGAATGGACATCTCTCACCAAATCATCCCACCAATATTCAGAACAGTTGGCAGACAATTGATGTGGTGCTATGCCTGTATGGAGAGGGGGACATGAGGTCAGATCACTGAGTGATGCACTTCTAGTCAGAAATTAGATTGATTTTATAAAAAAGGGCAGGATTAGAAAAACAAACACCAGACGTACAGAGGAAATATTATAGAAAATATTAAAGAACTTGAAGGTGACAGCACAACCCTGAATTCTGTTTAGCCAGGAGTGGTTGTGTTTTCGTGTGCCTGTTAGACGGCTGGCAGCAGCATTTGGGATGAGCTGAAGATGAGCAAACCGATGACCGATTAACTCCAATGCATAACGAGTTGCAATAGTCAGGCCAAGAAGAGAGAAATGCATGAACTGGTGCTTCAAAATTATCTACAGAAGGAACGCTAATCTAAGAAAACCTGAGCTAATACACTGAACTGATAGAAACAGACTAACAATGGAGTTCATTTGTTTGTCAGATTTGAGAATATTATTAATGACCTGAGCCCTTCCATTCCTTGTATCCCCTCAGACTGCTCAAGACAGATGAAGAGGATGTCATGGTCAGCTGTATCAAATGCTGCAGTCAGATCTAACAGCAATAAGACGGCAGGATCCACAGAGTCACTTATTAAAAATCAGATCATTTAGATTCCTTAGAAGTGCAGACTCCGTGCTGTGGTGTGTGTTAAAATCAGACTGAAATATTTAGAAAATGACATTTTCATTTAAGAAAGTTTGCAGCTGTAGAAAGACAAACTTCTTCAGAATTTTAGAATGAAGGGACAACATGGAAATGAGTCTGAAGTTTGACAAGTCTGTGAAGTCCAGATTTGTTTTACTAATTAATGGCTGCACCACAGCATGTTTACAGAAGGCTGGGACTGAACCAGTCTGAAGACATCTGTTTATAATGTTCATAATGCCAGGCCTGACCACTTCAGAAACATCTTTAAGAATACGAGTGGACAAGTTGTGGGATTAAGGTGACTCATTATTTCTACCAAGAGAAGGAGAGATACAGGCTCAAAGTGACGACAAACAGCTGTACACATAGGAGGGACAGACGGGTCACCAACAGAGGGTGTAACGTGAAGTCTCATTGTTAGTCATTTCTGAGCAAAAAATTGGAGAAAATCCTCGCAGACTTCTGGTGTCATGTCAGGCCATATAGGAACACAATAGTGGTTATAATGTTAAATAAAACTCTACGACTATGACAGTTATTTGAAATAATATCTGAAAAGTACTTTATCCTATCAGATTTGACAGCTTTCTGATAATTAGATTAACTGTTCTTTAGAATATCAAAGGACACCTGAACTTGTCTTTTCCACTTGTGCTCTGCTCGCCTACATGCCCACCTGAGGGTGTGACTGGCATCATTTAACATATGGCTCAGGTTTATGTTTTGAGTGCTTGACTTTACACAGAACAACAGAGCCTAAAATGTTAGAACAAGTGTCATTAAACAGAGTGACAAGACCACCGGAGCTCAGCTGACGTGTGGGAATCACCCACCATCCATAAAGGCCACAGAGAATTTACTAGTAATGGTGGAGTTCATTATGTGAGAGCAGCGAGTCTCACCACTAATGTTGATTGTTTGGCAAGTAAAGAAGCCTCAGTTATAACCGTCATGTGATCAGATAAGCAAACACCACCGATATCACTGTTAAAGATGAGTAAACTATACGATAAAACAACGACTGATGTGTGTCCATGATCATGTGCTGAGCCTCTCACAGACTGAACAAGATTAACAGAGTCAGTGAGGTTTAAAAAGTCTTTAACTAGGGGTTTACTCAGGCAGCACACATTAAAATCTCCAAGAATTAAAATCTGCCATAATTTGGTGTAATTCCTGCCAGAAACTCAGAGAACTCTCAAATAAAATACTTGTTAAATTTTGGAGGCCGATACACCTCTGCACACAACAA
>NW_024382728.1:0-18384 GCF_016835505.1 Polypterus senegalus
CAGGAAACTGCCCATCTTATATCTTTCAGGATAGATGGAACTTTTAAGCAATGTCCTAACACTTGTCTCAAAGCAGGACATAAAGTCTTCACAGAGGTCAGAAGCAGGTCTTGTACATAATTCCCAAATACATATGGAACTGGGGCAGATTTGAGAACTTTAAAGTGGTTGAACTGGCCTACACTGCCTCTCACCCTGGTGTACATTATATTTATATTGAAACAGACGTGACACCAGTGATACAAAGGGATTCATAAAATTTAATTTGCAATTATGGATAAATTTAAAAACACTCAGTCATCTAGAAAACAAAATGTCATCATACTGGTAACAGAACCAATAAAATAACTTAGAAGTCTGGCAATTACAGAAAAGAAAAATGGTATGCTCCAAATATGCCTAGACCAATGTGAGTAGAATGAGACTATTAAATGCCAACATTATTCCATTCCATTCCAAAAAAAAAAAAAAAAGTTAAGGCAGCTTAGTAATCCCAAGTCAAATTTTAATAATGAGGCCAGTGCAATGCAAGTCCTGTTGGATGTTGGACTTTTAGATGATGGTTTGGAAGAGCCAGTTGTCTATGAGGGCTACATCTGCAAGAGATACCAGCTGATTCAGCACCTTGAGCTCAGGTCACTGAACTGGAGGAGGAGTTGGCTGACCTGCGTTGTAGATAGAGAATTGGCGGACTTGGCCCAGGTGTCCTTTAGAGAGATGAGTTTGCACCTAAGGTGGCAAGATTCCAGACCAGACAGGTAGGAATAGGTGGGTCACGGTCAAGCGTAAGGTAAAGGGTGCACACTGTCTGGAGCATCAACCCCAGAATTAGAAGTGTCTAACCGTTATCATGTCCTGGCGGAGCTGGACGGTGACTCTGATAATTCTGAGGTGGTAGAAGGTTGAGGAGCCCCAATGGGCCACCTCAAACCACTTCCCAAAACAGAGAGTAGTAATGTTGGGGACTCAATCATTAGGGATTGAGCCAGGTGTGCTCCAGAGGGAGAGAGTCTCGAGCGGTGTGTTGCTTCCGGGGAGCACAGGTGGGAGACCTCCCTGGAAGGGTGGATAGGCTCTTGGCCAGAGCGGGGGTGGATACAGTTGTCATTGTCCACGTTGGAACAAATGACATACATAAGGGGGATCTGTCAGTTCTGCGTTACAAATTCAAAGTTAGGGTACCAAGCTGAGGAGCAGAACTGAAGGTAGTCTCTTCGAAGTTCTGCCTTGCCACGCCGTTCCAGGTAAGATTGAGGAGATTAGAAGGCTTAGCTGGCTCAAATCTTGGTGCAGGGTAGAAGGGTATAGGTTTATGGGGCATTAGGACTCCTTTGGAACAGATGGGACTTGTTCCCGTGGCGGGTTACATCTGAACTGGAGGGGCACCAATGTATTGGGAGGCGTATGTGTAGGCTAGTCGAGGATTGTTTAAACTAGGGAATGGGGCAGAGTTTAGGACAGGCCAGATTTAGATCTATACATGGAAGAACAAACAATGGTGTAGAAATAAAAGTGCATAGTGATGTAAATTCTAAGCAAACACGTAAATGTAGAAGGATTAACACACTAAAAATAGCTTGCCTTAATGCAAAAAGTATCAAAAATAAGGTAAGTGAGTGAGTTGTATGTAGCAGAGCATAATTATGATATTATAGCAATAACGGAAACCTGGCTAAATAACAAAGATGGGGATGAGTGTAACATAGAGGGATACACATTTTTTAGGAAGGATAGATAGAACAGAAAAGGAGGTGGGGTTGCTGTTTATGCCAAACAGGGTTTAAATGTAAGTCATCTTCAGTTGGATGATGAGCCCCATCTTAGTGAGGACATGTGGCTTCGCCTGGAAAATATTAGGGAAAGAGGTCTTATTTTAGGAGTGTGTTATAGACCACCCAATTCAGACAGTAATTTCAATAAACATCTTTTAGTAATATCAAAAAGGCAAGTTTACAGGGGGATATTATAGTCATGGGGGACTTTAATTATCCAAATATTAACTGGGATAACCTTGCAGATGGAGGAGCACAAGAGCAGGAGTTTTAGAAGTAATCAGCAACTGTTTTTTAACACAGCATGTTAAAGCACCAACACGGGGTGAAGCCTGTCTGGATTTAGTATTCTGTAATAATCAGGATAGAATTTTGGGTGTAGAGTGATTGAACCACTAGGGTCAAGTGACCATAATATAATACAATTCTCAGTATTTTGTAAGAGTACAGATGCAAAGACTAAAATTGTTATGTTGAACTTTGGTAGGGTTAATTTTGAGCAGATGCGACAAAGTCTAAATAGGATAGACTGGGATAAACTTTTAAATGTGGAGACAGTCGAGGAGCAGTGGAACAGGTTTATAAATGTTTTACATGTAATGCAGGACAGATACATACAGTGGGTACGGAAATATTCAGACCCCCTTCAATTTTTCACTCTTTGTTATATTGCAGCCATTTGCTAAAATCATTTAAATTCATTTTCCTCATTACTGTACACCAGCACCCATATTGACAGACAAAAAAAAGAATTTTTAAAATTGCTGCAGATTTATTAAAAAAGAAAAACTGAAATATCACATGGTCCTAAGTATTCAGACCCTTTGCTCAGTATTTAGTAGAAGCACCCTTTTGAGCTAATCCAGCCATGAGTCTTCTTGGGAAAGATGCAACAAGTTTTTCACACCTGGATTTGGGGATCTTCTGTCATTCCTCCTTGCAGATCCTCTCCAATTCTGTCAGTTGGGATGGTAAACGTTGGTGGACAGCCATTTTTAGGTCTCTCCAGAGATGCTCAATTGGGTTTAAGTCAGAGCTCTGGCTGGGCCATTCAAGAACAGTCACAGAGTTGTTGTGAAGCCACTCGTTATTTAGCTGTGTCTTAGGGTCATTGTCTTGTTGGAAGGTAAACCTTCGGCCCAGTCTGAGGTCCTTAGCACTCTGGAGAGGTTTCTGTCCAGGATACCCCTGTACTTGGCCGCATTCATCTTTCCCTCGTTTGCAACCAGTCGTCCTGTTCCTGCAGCTAAAAAACACCACTGCCATGCTTCACTGTGGGACTGTATTGGACAAGTATGAGAAGTGCCTGGTTGTCTCCCACATACCGCTAGAATTAAGGCCAAAGTTCTATCTTGGTCTCATCAGACCAGAGAATCTTATTTCTCACCATCTCAGAGTCCTTCAGGTGTCTTTATCAAACTCCATGTGGGCTGTCATGTGTCTTGCACTGAGAGAGGCTTCCGACAGGCCACTCTGCCATAAAAGCCCTGACTGGTGGAGGGCTGCAGTGATGGTTGACTTTGCCATCTCCTGACTGCATCTCTGGAGCTCAGCCAAAGTGATCTTTGGTTCTTCTTACCTCTCTCACCAGGCTTCTTCTCCCGGACGGCCAGCTCTAGGAAGGGTTCTGGTCATCCCAAAAGTCTTCCATTTAAGGATTATGGAGGCCACTGTGCTCTTGGGAACCTTAAGTGCAGCAGAAATTTTTTTGTAACCTTGGCCAGATTTGTGCCTTGCCACAATTCTGTCTCTGAGCTCTTCAGGCAGTTCCTTTGACCTCATGATTCTCATTTGCTCTGACATGCATTGTGAGCTCTAGGTCTTATATAGACAGGGGTGTGGCTTACCTAATCAAGTCCAATCGGTATAATCAAACACAGCTGGACTCAAATGAAGGTGATCTCGGATGATCAGAAGAAATGGAAAGCACCTGAGTTAAATATATGAGTGTCACAGCAAAGGGTCTGAATACTTAGGACCATGTGATATTTCAGTTTTTCTTTTTTAATAAATCTGAAACAATTTAAAAAAATTCTTTTTTGTCTGTCAATATGGGGTGTTTGTGTCATTAATGAGGAAAAAATTAATTTAAATGATTTTTAGCAAATGGCTGCAGTATAACAAAGAGTGAAAAATTGAAGGGGTCCGAATACTTTCCGTACCCACTTTACCTAAATTTAAATTAAAGGAAACTAAGAAAAACTCACAATGGATTAATAAAGATTTAAAAAGATTTTGAAACGGAAAAAACTGCTGTATAAGGCATATAAGACTATTGACTGCAAAGTGAATCGAGCGTATGAGAAAAATGAGGGCAACCATTAAGAAGGATATCAGAGAGGCTAAAGACATTTGGGAGAGGAATATAGCAGATAAGGCAAAAGAAGACCCCAAGAGATTATTTCAGTATTTTAGTAGTAAAAAGAAACAGTTAAGGAAGAAGGTCAAGTTCATCAAGAATAGTAAAGGGAATTAAAAGATACAGACAATGAAATAGCAGAATAGCCCTAAACTTACATTTTCTGAGGTGTTTACAAGTGAGCAAGTGGATAACCTCCCAGAGGAAAGCGAACTACTAAGGTGGTACTGAGGATTTGGAAATTGTAGAGGGGGAAGTGCTGCTCAGATTAAATAAGATGAAATCAAACAAATCACCAGGCCCAGATAATATTTATCCTCGTGTTCTTAAGGAGGCTAGTGAGTACATATATAAACCCTTGACACATATTTTTAGGAAGTCTCTGAGCACTGCCGAGATTCCGAAGGACTGGAAAATGGCAAATATCATCCCATTATATAAAAAAGGTGACAGGGCAGATCCAAGCAACTATAGGCCAGTAAGCTTAACACGCATCACAGGAAAATGAATGGAAGGAATTATTAAGGATAAGATTGAGCAAACACATGGCAAGGACAGGAGTTATTCTGAACAGTCAGCATGGGTTCAGAAGAGGGAGGTTGTGTTTTCCCTAACATGTTGGAATTCTATGAGGTTGCAACAAAAGCATACGATCAAAGTAGAGCATATGATATTATTTATCTGGACTTTCAGAAAGCATTTGATAAGGTGTCACATGAGAGGTTGGGCATCAAGTTAAAAAGTGGGGTTCAAAGTGATGTTTTTAGATGGGTGCAGAACTGGCTGAGACACAGGAAGCAGAGGGTGATGGTTCGAGGAACCTCATCAGAACTGGCCGATGTTAAGAGTGGTGTTCCACAGGGTCAGTGCTAGGGCCGCTGCTATTTTAATATATATAAATAATTTAGATAGGAATATAAGTAACAAGCTGGTTAAGTTTGCAGATGATACCAAAATAGGTGGATTAGCAGATAATTTGGAATCCGTTATATCATTACAGAAGGACTTGGATAGCATACAGGCTTGGGCAGATTTGTGGCAGATGAAATTTAATGTCAGTAAATGTAAAGTATTACACATAGGAAGTAAAATATTAGGTTTGAATACACAATGGACGGTTGGAAAATCGAGTACACCTTATGAAGAAAGGATTTAGGAGTCATAGTGGACTCTAAGTATCAACTTCCCAACAGTATTCAGAAACCATTAAGAAAGGCTACCAGAATGTTAGGTTATATAGCACAATCTGTGAGTCCAAGTCCATGGAGGGTTATGCTCAACCTTTATAATGCACTGGTGAGGCCTCATCTTGAGTACTGTGTGCAGTTTTGGTCTCCAGGCTACAAAAGAACATAGCAGCGTAGAAAGGTCAGAGAAAGCGACTAGGTTGATTCCAGGGCTGCAGGGGTTGAATTATGAGGAAAGATTAAAAGTTTGGGCAAAAGAAGATTAAGAGTGACACGATTGAAGTGTTTAAAATTATGAAGGGAATTAGTACAGTGGATAGAGACTTGTATTTTAAAATGAGTTCATCTAGAACACGGGGACACAGTTGGAAACTTGTTAAGGGAAATTTCGCACAAAAATTAGGAAGTTTTCTTTACACAAGAAACGATAGACACTTGGAATAAGCTACCAAGTAGTGTGGTTGACAGTAAGACATTAGGGACTTTCAAAACTCGACTTGATGTTTTCTTGGAGGAAACAAGTGGATAGGACTTGTTGGGCTGAATGGCTTTGTTCTCGTCTAGAGTGTTCTAATGAGTGTTCATACTAACTCCCATTGATGCTTATTGTAAACTACTTGGAAAAAAGTGTTCACAATTCTTCTTGAAAAGGATGGATATTGGCTAATCAAATTGGATAGGAAGTCATCAATGCTATGCACTTTCAACAGATGATATAATTATTGCAGCTGCAGACAAAAGGAGCATACCGAAATCCTTCATAATGTGATGTAAAGAACAAGATGAAAAAGATTAAATTAACTGCAGAAAAGATACAGTACAACGTGGCAAGATTTAATATATGGAGCACACAATGAGAAGTGAGGGAGTGCAGCCAGATACAGAGAAACTGAAAGCAATGACAACACCTTTGAGGCAGCTGCTGGGAAGAAGGATTTACTATGGTGCTTCTGAGCATGATACTGGATGCACCAGTACTAAGTTCTTTGATCCAATGAAGAGGACATTCCTTAAAGCTGCTGAGCTTGGTCCATGTCTTTTCAAGAGGGGTGACCTGTCACATATGCATCCAGAGCTTTGACTCAGTCAGAATGCTGATTGAGAAAGAGTTCCTGGCAGTAGTTTTTGCTGCAAGGAAGTTTCATCAGTATGCCTTTGGTACCCAGTGGTTGCCCAATCTAAAAGTAGATTATTCTACTAAATACCCCAAAGTACAAAGAGATTTGGGAGCAAAACAGCACATACAGTGATTGCAAAACTGAAAGCTGTTTTTTCAAGGTATAGAATTCTAAGGAAGGGATGGTGACCAAGTTCCTTTTGCCAGTGTAGAAGTTTGGAAGTTCCTGGGTATGATGGTAACGCATCTGGCCCTGCAAGCGGTCCTCCAACTTGCTGGGAAATCATGGGGTTGGTGGAAGGATTGGCATTCCAGCCACTGTAAAAACTTCACAGCTCTGAGACAACAGAAAAGACTCCTTTCTGCTTTCTGCAGGAGTAGCGTGCTGTAGCCACCAAAGGAAGGCTGCCAGCTTTAAAAAGGGGGATGGGTGAGCTGGAGAGACCGGTAAAGAGCTGTGCTTGGCGGGTGTGACCCCAAAGTCTGCTGCATGTTTTTATGTCTCATTTTAGCCTTGATTATTTATTTAATGGACATTTTGGAGCACTGCACAGTTTTGAACAATTTTTGGTTTTAACTATTTTTTGTAATAAAAGCACTTGCACCTTTTGCACCATCCTTGCTCAGTTTGACTTGTCCTCATTGCATAGCTCATTTGGTTACATTACCGACAGTGTTGGGTTCAAGGGACTCCCAGAAAACAAAGGTGGGAGCATGAAGCAGGACCTGCATCGTCACAAGTTGTTATACTCCGGGAGTAGCTGTTGTTGTATTGGATTGGCTTCTTCCGAGGGGATCCGATGTCACTCCAACGGCATATTATAAGACTCCAATTGGCACTCTGCGTGCCTTGACTGTTTCAGTGTATGCTCCAACCGTGGTGAGTGATGTCCGGTGAGTGAGACATTTTATTTCCAACTCGCCAGTGCTTGATGGGTGCCACGAGGTGACTTCAATGCAGCCACTGGCACTGACAGGGCTAGCTATGAGGACTGTCTCGGTCCCCTTGGGTCTCGTGACCATTGTGTAAGTGACTCCACGTTCCTTGACTTTAAAAAGGTCAGGGCTGTGGAATGGATGGAGCCTGGTTCTAGGCACCCTGAGCCGCATTGTTGTACTTGGTGCTCCAATACTGCTGGTGCGGTGAAGGAGATCATTACATCCTCTTGGACAGCAGCTGGCGCTCTTACAAAAGTGCCCAGTTTTGAATTCTTACCACAGAGGAGTTGTTGCTTCTCTGAAGATACAGAGTCCCGCAGGTTACCACCTACTAGAAAATGAGGCTGGACCTGGACAGACTCCAAGATAAAGCTGTTTCTGACATGTTTGCATGCAGTTCGTGTAAGGAGTTATGGATTTGGGTGCGACTCCGATCTTAATGTGATGCGGAGACCTTCCATGACAAGACCCTGAAAGTTGCTGAGGGCTGTGCTGGTGCAGGGCACTCTGGTTATCAGAGGAGGAGTTGCAGCAACTGGCTTGATGGCAACTCCGGTCTGTACCGGAGCTAAGAAGGACAGATGGCAAGGCTCCAAGGGCAGATAAGGAGCCACTTTTAGATGAATCTGTGAGCAAGTGACACACATTGTATGGTCTAGTGACCCATGTCCCTGCTTACAGAGGAATTGAAGCACTACACACATCTGAATCTGTTCATCAGAGAGTCGTAGTCAGGGTGGCTGATGAAATGGTCCTTATGGATGACACTGCAGTTGTGACCCACTGGGCTGGCTACTTTAAGCAGCTGTTAAAAGCTGATCCTACGGCTAGGATGTTGGATATCTCTGGGTCCATGGTTCTTGAGGCTGATCCTCCAACTAACTGTTGAACCACCTAGTCTCACTGAGATTGCACCGATGGTAAACCGCTGAGGGTAGGGAAGGCTGCAGGGACCTGTGCTATTTGGGGTGAATTTCTCCTAAGGCTGTCCTCCTGGCATCATCCCAACTAACTGGAAAACGAAATGTCATCCCTATCTGGAAAGGGAAGGGTGATTGCCTGGATTGTGGCAACTACAGGGGAATAATACTGCTCTCAATGCTGGGTAAGGTCCTTGCTAGGGTCATCCTCAATAGGATCTGTGATCACTTACTCATGTACCAGTGAACGGAGCAGTCTGGTTTTATGCCTAAGAAGTCTACCATCATCTGCATCCTGGCACTGAGGGCTCTCATGGAGGGCAAACGTGAATATTGGCAGAGTTTCTTTGCAGCCTTTGACGATTTTCATAAAGTGTTTGACTCATTTGATCGAGATCGTGTGGGATATTAGGAGACTTCATGGAATCCCCTGAAAGTTGTTTGAAATCATGCCTGGCCTCTACACTGGTACTGTGAGTGCTGTGCAAAGTGGAGACTCTGTGTTTTTCCCAGTTGATTTTGGGGTTTGTCAGGCATGTGTTCTTGCTCTTACTCCGTTCAATGGACTGGTGTTGAACAAGGTAGTGTGGTCCAGCAGTTGTAAGGCATCTGTTGGCGTAAGAAAGATTCGATGATCTTAACTTTGCAGATGATGCTATGATCTTTGCGGAGTCAATGGAAGCTCTGTTTGGGGCTCTCGAGAGACTGAGTGAGGAGTCCAAGTGTCTGGGCTTACGAGTGTCCTGGAAAAAAAACAAGATCCAAGCCTTTAATGACCTCTTACGCAGAGCCATCAGCTGTGTGCCTGTCTGCGGGCAGTGTCAACCTTGTCTGGTTTACTTACTTCAGCAGTGACATTCATGTCTCTGGTGACTCTTCCTATGAAGTCAGTAGAGACGGATTGGGAGAGCATGGGAGAGGGTCATGAGGTCGCTGGAAATGGGTGGTACTCCCAATATCTACACAAAAGGATGAAGGTCCAAATCTTTTGAGTCCTGGTACTTCCTGTATTGCTATACGGTAGTGAGACATGGATACTATCCAGTGACCTGTGACAAAGACTGGACTCCTTTGGTAGGGTGTCTCTTCGGAGAATCCTTGGGTACAACTGATTTGACTTTGTATCGATTGAGCGATTGCTCATGGAGTCCCGAATGAGGCACACTACCTGCATTGTGAGAAACATAAGTTACGGCACTGTGGCCATGTGGACACAATTACCCAAGGGTGATTCAGCTCGCAGGATCCTCATGTTAAGGACCTGAGTGGCTGGACCAGGCTAAGGGGACACCTACATAACACCTGGCTGTGGCAGATAGAGGGTCATTTCGGGGTGGGACTGAATTTGTGTGTCTGCTTTGGGGTTTCAACCAGGATTCCAAGCTGTTTTGCTGTGTGGTGGGTGGGGCAGTGCCCCTACATGCTTCCCAACATGACCTGAAGTTCGCCAAAGCATGGGACGTAACATGGAAGTTCTGAAGCCCTGAATATCCCCAGTCAAACAGTATGGCAGAGAGAACAATTAAGACAATCAAATGTTCAAGAAGCTTTTCTAGACCAACACAGATGCACATCTTGCATTACTTAATTGTATAAATAAATCTGTAACAGGATTAGATTTTACACCACCAGAGTTACTGATGGGGCATGTTCTCAGAAGCACCTTCCCAATAACAAGTCCCATGCTGAAGCCCAGACACCTAAAGAAATTCAAACACAGACAAACACATCAACCACAAAAACAGAAAGACAATTATGATCAGCACACAAACTCAATTTCTGTCCTTGGTCTAGGAGCAATGGTCAGTGTAGAAACACTGCAAGGCTGGAAATAGGCTTTGGTGGTGTGTGACAGTGTGGGTCCTGCTCCATGCTCCCTCTTCTAGATTTGGGAGCCCTCAAACCCAACAATGTTGGTAATGTAACAAGATGATCTGGTCTGATGGGGACAAATCAAACTAAGGAAGGGAATGGTGCAAAAGGTGCAAATTCTTTTTATTCAATAAAACAAATCCAAACAAAACAGAGTCTATCTAAACTGCAGTCCTCCAAAATGTTCCAATAATCCATAAAAATCAGGTAAAAAACCCAAAAGTCTAAAATGCAAGAATAACCTGCAGCAGAAAATTGGGGCCACCCAGTGAAACACAGCTCTTTCCCAGTCTCCAGCTCATCCAAGGTTTTCTCAGCGGTCCTCACACTATTCACTCTGCCCCCAACCCGTCTTGACTGCCTCCTGTCTGTTAGGGTTTTCCTCCGCCTTCCTTCTCATACATGCTGTCATCCCACAGATTCCTTGGGCCGACTTCTCCTCATTCCACATTGTCAATGGGCGCGATCCGTCTCTCTAGTGATGATCCTTCACTGCACATGGGACCCCTGACCATGCTGACCTCTCTTTCAGGTAGCTGACTCATCCACTTTATTTCTTTGCCTCTACCCTCTGCCCCCCTGCTCTGCTTCTCTTTCCTTTTTCCTCTGCTGGTCCATACTTATATGGCTCAGTGTGCAGCGGCTCAATCACGCACTCATGAAGCCAATCAAGCAATTGAGAATGATTGCGCCTCATGTACAGGTGCTAATTGCCCAAATTACCTCACAACTTCCCGCAGCTGCACAATCGCACCACGGAGACTGACATGGCCAAATGGATTACATGTATTTAAAAACTGGCCTTTCATTCCGAGCCACTACATCACACTGTGTGAAAAAATCAGGAACCAAGGTCATATGACATTATAAGTTCAAGAGGTCAGATTGTAACAGAAGACATTTCAGGCAGCTTAAGGTGACATTTGTAGTTGAAAAGAAGGCAGAAGACTACAATACTATAGAACAAACACTGACACAATTAGATGCTGCCACACCACCTCCAGAATGCCACCAGATAGATAGATGATGATGGATCTTTATTGCCATTGTCACTTTTACAAAGGAACAATGAAATTGAAGCTGCAGTTGACTCAGTGTGAGTTAAAAAGACGAGAAGAGAGAAAATAGTAACAAACCAAATAGTAATAAAAGTACTTTACAAAATATACAAATTTCACTTGTTATATATACAAATTGCACTGGTTGACTTAAGGTCTATATTGCAGTTTGGGAGAATGATATGGAGCAGTTTTATTCTGAGTTCAGGGCCATGATTGCTTTTTGGATTAAAGCTGTTTTTAGGGTGGTTTGTCCTGGTGTTCATTGCTCTGTATCTCTTGCCCGATGGCAAAAGCTGGAAGAGAAGTACGACTGGGATGTGATGAATCCTGTGAAATGTCTATTGCTTTTCTGCAGCATCGGAGGTGTAGATTTGTTCCAGAGTTGCGAGGGTACAACCAGTTGTTCTCTCCTCTGTCCTGACGACCCTGTTTAGCGCTTTCCTTTCTGAGGAAGTGCAGCTGCTGTACCACATACACAGTCCGTACCTAAGCACACTCTCAATGGAACAGTGATAAAAGGCAAGGAGCATATTTTTGGGGAAATGGTTCTTTATCAGAAAATACAGCCTCTGCCGCGCCTTCTTCAGCAGCTCCTTGGTGTTGGCACTCCAGGTCAGGTCATCCTCCAGCTCAATGCCCAAAAACCTGGACACTGGTACCCTCTCCACACAGGCCCCACCAATGTTGAGTGGCTGGATGTCAGTTTTGTTTTTTCTAAAGTCAATAACAAGCTCCTTCATTTTTGTGGTGTTGAGGAGCAGGTTATTGACTCTGCTCACTCTGACAGCCTCTCCACCTCATCCCTGTATGCCAGCACCCTCCTTGCCCGAGATGAGTCTGACCACCATTATGTCATTTATGAACTTTTGATCTTGTTGCTATGGTGAGTGGGAACACAGTCATATGTAGAGGGTGTAGAGGAGCAGGCTGAGCACACAGCCTGCGGCCCCAGTGTTGAGGCTGACAGCAGTGGAGGTGTGAGGACCCAGCCTGACCCTCTGGGAGCAAACCAGACAGGAAGTCCAGTATCCAACTGCAGGTGAGTGATGGAAGTCCCAGATCTGCCAGTTGTACACCAGTTGTTTTGGAAGGGTGGTGTTAAACGCGAGCTGAAGTCCACAACAGCAGTCTGGTAACTCTCCTGCTCCAGGTAAGTCAGGGCAGCAGGAAAGGCTGTGGCCACAGCGTCCTCCGTGGATCTCTTTGCTTTGTAAGCAAATTGAAATGGTTCCAGGTCTGCTGGCAGGCAGGTGATGATATGACTCCTCACCAGTTTCTCAAAGTACTTCATGATGACAGATATGAGTGCCACTGGACGAAAATCATTCAGACTGTTCGTGATGGGTTTTTTTCGGCAGTGGAACAATGATGGAGGACTTGAGGGAGGATAGGACAGTGGCCTGGGACAGGGACTGGTTGAAAATCCTAGTGAAGATCCGGCCAGTTGATCCACACAGTCTTTCAGGACCCATCCAGCCAAACCATCAGGTCGTACAGCCTTCCTCAAGTCTCTTCCTCATCACCCGCCTCACCTCACACTCTTCCACCGTGAGTATGTTGTGAACAGGCGGCTGTGATGGAGCTGCTGTTGATGTCGCCTCAAAGCGGGCAAAGAAGATGTTCAGCTGCTCTGCCAGAAGCGCTCCCTCAGCTGGCGAGGAGTTGCTGGATTGAGCGTGATGTACTGGACACCCTGCCAGACCTGCCTGGTGTTGTTGCACTTCAGGTGGTCCTCCTTCTGTCGCTGCCTTGGCCTCTCAGATGCCTCTCTTCAGGTTCACTCTGGCTACACTGTAAAGTAAACCCCATCCCCAGTCCTGAAAGCAGTATTCCTGGCTTTTAGCAGACTCTGGACCTCTCTCGTCATCCAGGGCTTCCTGTTGGGATAAATCCCTATGCATCTTTCCCTGGTGACATTGTCCGTGCAGAACCTGATGTTATCCAGAACTGCTGTAGTGTGGTTCTCCAAGTCTTGGTGATCGAAAACATCCCAGTCGGTTCTCTGGAAGCAGTCCTGCAACTGTTGGGAGGCCTCCTTGGGCTATATGGTAACAGTCCTGGTCATAGTGGGAGCTTGTTTCCTGAGGGGGTATACGAGGATCAAAGCGAGATGAATGATCAGACTGGCCAAGGTGTGCTAGGGTTTAGCCCTATAGGCCTGACTGATGTTTGTGTACAGCTGGTCCAGTGTTTTTATTCCCTAGTTGCTCATTTTATATGTTGATGGAATTTGGGGAGAACTGCTTTCAGATCTGCATGATTAAAGTCCCCAGAAATGATGCGAACAGCCTCAGGATACTTTCTCTGTTTACTGCTGATGGTGTCATGCAAAAACCCCTAATAGCATTAGCATCTGGTGCTATGTAACAGCAGTTAGCAGTATGGCATTGTATTTACAGGAAGGTATATGGGTCTGCATTTAATTGAGAAATGAAGACCAAATGGAAAGTCAAGTTAAGAAAGTTCCACTAGAAGTGGCAGGGTTGTCCAGGTACCTGAAATATTTAAGGATTTTGTAATGGGCCTATGCTAAAGCTTAAGCTCCAATGGTGGGCAAATTATTCCAAACCTCTGACAACAGGGATACTCAAGCACACAGTAATAAGCAGTGAATAAAGGTATGTTTCTATGTGGTACACCAACAGATATGGAAACTAGACCTTTACAATAAGAAAGAAAAAGATTTTCATTTACTGTTTTGGAAAAGGAGGATGTAGTATATGGTGAATGCAGAGTTTAAATAAAGTTGTTATTAACTGATAGTCAATGTATACAGTACAAACAGGTGGAGCAATAGAATACATTGCAGTTGAAATACTGGAGGCATCCATTATTTGTAAATGTTCTGCTACATGTTTGATAATAAATAAAAAGCCTTTGTTAATCACTTGCCTCTCATTGAAACTATTCGTGCTTCCAGAATGAACAAAGAACAGCACACTGATACAGGTTTAGAGCACATTAAAACACATTTGAAAACACATGGGATTTGTTTCACAATGATGGGTTACAGCTGAACTGTGGGAACACCAATGTTTTGAAGAAAGCATGGTTATTATAGTGAAAGACAGTTTAAACTAGAGAACAGGGGCAAGGAGTTTAGGACACGCCAGATATTTATAAACAGTTACTAGCCCTTCCCTATTCCGTGTCTCTTCTCTATATCATCAAATGGCACTTGTTGCCAAATGTCCTACTACCAAGTTGTTTGCCTGCCTATGGAAAAGTCATCTCAAATAAAGGAGCAGTGGAATCATCTGGTAGATGGTCCCTTTCATCAGATTGGCTGGCTCAGCATTGACTCAGCTATAAAATAAACAATAGTGGGGAGGGGGTTGGTGGCATGTCTCCTGACTCCTTGTCTCTGACTCCTTTTCTACAATCTGGCCAAAGTTCTACAATTAACTGATGGACAGATTATTGTTGTTTATCATTTATGTTAATTCATTTCTACTTTGTTTTTGATGTATTTTAACATTTTTTTTCCTTATATGTCAGGCATTAGGCAGCATCAGTCCGGGAGGGCCACAGTGGCTGCATGTTGTTGTTCCAAACCAATTTCTTAATGAGAAGTCAATATTGATGATGAAGCACTTATTGCTCAAGTGATATTTTGATGCTTTATTTTAGTAGTATCACTTGTTTAGGATCTCCACCCTTAATTGTTTATTTTACACATAAACAGCTGCATTCACTGCTTTTAATGGCTCCTTATAAGATGCAAATGACAAAGAAGCCATCAGGTCTCCATTTAACTTGTTTCCATTTATGCCTGTGTGACTTCATCATGCACTATTTGCTTTATAAAAACTTAAGAGATAAAAACCTGATAGACTGAAAATTATCCGTTTTAGGCTTCAAATAATTTGGATGATACCCTTTGGAAAGGAAAAAATCTATGATATAAGAACCTAATTTTGCAGACTAACAAGTGTAAGAAAAGGTGCTATATAGGCCTGACCCACACAGATGGACACGGAGGCACTATAAAATAAAAAGACTTAATTTCTTCATCTGGAGGGTAAGCTTCTCCGTAATCTCACTGGCCACAACACAGTCCCAAGCACATTATAAAAGACACAAAGCACTCCTCTATCTTCCACCACCAGCACCACTTCTCCTCCTCCTCCATCTCCTCAGCAAGCTTTGTCCTCCTCCCACCTGACTCTGGCCCTGAGTGGTGGTTGCTGGCTCTTTTATGGCCCACCTTTAAGTGCTCCAGGTGCTTGATCACCTGTTTCCGGTACCCCGGTGGGGCTTGAAGATAGTCCAGCTGGGTTCAGGAGTCCCAACTGCAGCACCGCTGCGCCTGTGGAACCCAACAGGGCTGCACAAAACTCCAACCCCATGAAGCCCTGGGGAGTCTGAGGCACCACTGCAACCCAGGAGGCTGCCACCAGAGTACAGGGAGATACTGGATTTTCCCATCGTTGCTGACCCGGAAGATATGCTACAGGGCGTCCTGGCCAGGCATGGGCCCTGGCGCCTGCCACCAAGCCATAAAATTAAATAAGGTCTGAGATGGCCAAGGATTGGTTTCTAATTAAGCAACTGGATTATAATGAAAACCTCTGTTAAAGCGTGTTAATTGTGTATTTGGGGATTTATAATCTATTCTTGCATTCTGCCATGAGAGCTGTCACAGTGCTGTGCAAGAACAAAGAATTTTGCACTATTGTATTTTATTTCTGAGGTGTTAATGATATATTGACCATTTACTGTAGCTCTGTGAAGAAGATTACTTGTATTCTGTTTTTCGTGTTGTATTTAGCCCACTTTTTGACACCAATTTCAAACCCAACCTACCTGGAACAAAGACTGTATGTGTTAGAGGATGACCTCCAGCTCCCGTATAGCGAAACAGTAGGTCAGCTTCTTTGTTGATGCGGACTCAGACTTACCATGTCCCCCGTTGACCGCAAGCCATCAAGGCCCTGTACTTTCCCAACAGGTCCCTTTGGGTATTTCTTGGGATTGGGTGAAGGTTCCATCCCCGCCTGTATTCTTTTATCACACCCTGACACACCCTTCCACCCCTTACCTACTACAGGGAGGTTTCCCTGCTCCTCTAAGGGGAAAACCTCATCAGGGAGATCACCTGGGCTCTTGTCCTTGCACCGTTGTCTGGCGGTGAAAATAGGGCCCAGACCTGGAGCTTGCCCGCTGTCATGCCATGGATCGGCATCTCCTGGCCACCAATGTGGACCTGGCCCATCGGCATCTAGGAGGTTGGCAGAGGGAAAAGCTGTATAACACCCCAGGGCTGAACAACCCTGGATCCGCACCTACCTCCTTATAGATCCTGTCCTCTGAATGGCCCTTCTCAGAGAGCGTCGACCCTGTGTCAGTCCTTGATGGCATGAGTGTGTCTGGCTGCTGACTTTGGAGTCTGCCCAACCTTTCTCCTCGGTTTGTTAATATTTTCTTTCTTCTTGTCTTTTTAACTCTAATGCCTCATATTGAGTCGACTGCACCTTCAATTTCGTTGTTCCTTTGTAAAAATGACAATAAAGATCTATCTATCTAAAAAAAAATCAACCCTTTGTCTCATGATGTTTCACTACCTCAGGGCCTGTTGACTGCCTTCTAAGCGCACATGTGTACAATTAGCATTTAAAATAGACAGCTGTAGTGAAATACTCAAGTAACTGATTTTCTGTCTATAACAACTAAGGACCAAACTGACTTCCTCTTGTGTTCCACAATTGTGATGTAGTTGTTGCTAGAAATGCGTCATGAGAGTGTGAACATGTCGATGTCTAAGCATAGCTCAAGTGAAGTTGGGAGTGCTCTGAATACAGAGTCAAAGCCAGAGAATGTGCTTGTGGATCTTAAAGATCACTTAAAGAAAAGGTAGATTGACTTTCTAAGCTCAAGACTGAAATTGAAAGTCTTAAAGGCATTCCGATAACCACTTTGAAATAACGCAGAAGCTTGAGATTGTTTGTGATACACGTGGTCAGGCTGAAGAGCAGAATAAAAAGTAATATCTGCACTAAATAAAGACGGCTTAATTAAAAACAGAAAACGACATTTGCAGACAGCTCTAAGAAATGGGACCAATTTATTGACGCTACAGAGATTAAGAGTCTTTAACACACTCTTCAGACAAACAGCTAGTTAATCAATTCAGAAGTTGCAATTGCAAGAACGAGATTACTCAGAAACCAGAGTCCTGAAAGATTCTAAGTTGTTTCCAGCTAGGTCCGCAGCATCTCCTGTGACATTTGTAATTGAACAATCAACACTCGATAGAATCCTACAAAGCTGGATGAACTTGATTCAGAAAAGCAGGAACGATCTGTAACCAGCGAGGGCTGACACGCAGTGTTCCAGACACTGATGGATTGTTCTATGGAGTCAAGCTGAAAATCAGAAGGTAATCGCTGAAAGTCAGACAGCAGCTACTGAAAGTCAGAGAGCTGTTGCAAGATAATTGAAATTTCTAACAAAACAACATTTCACAACAAAAGATGCTCCAGCATCTTTAGCTCCTGAACCTCCAGTACCTCCTACACCCCATGGGTGAAGTACCACACAGACAGGTTTCTTTATTTTCAGGAGACCCTTTGGCTTATGGAATAAAATAATAATAATAATAGATTTTATTTATATCGCGCTTTATATTTAACAATCTCAAAATGCTACAAAATAAGAATAAAATTAACAAACAAAAAAATCTATAGAAATAATTTAACAAAAAGCCTTTCTAAAAAGATAAGTTTTAGGTTTCATTTGAAGGCATCAATCGACTGTGGGGCTCTCAAGTAGTGAGGGAATTCCACAGCCTCTGGCCACCGAAGAAAAGGCTCTATCACCCATACTGCTAAGTTTAGTTCTGGGAACTTGAAGAGTGTTGGTATGCACAGAGCGAGGGTGCGTGAAGGAAGTATGAGGGATAAGGAGTTCCTGTAAATACAGGGGAGCAGATCCATAAATGCACTGATGGGTAAGGAGGGAAACCTTGTACTCAATTCTTAGTGGTACAGGGAGCCAGTGAAGGGTTTTCAAGATAGGGGTGATGTGGTCATGCTTTGCACCCTCATCAGGACCCTGGCAGCCTGTTCTGAATGTACTGAGTCTCTGGATACTCTTGCCAGGAATCCCAATGAGGAGCAATTACAGTAATCAGCTAGCACTGGGCATCTGCAGGATGA
>NW_024382729.1:0-59942 GCF_016835505.1 Polypterus senegalus
ATAGATAGATAGATGATGTGAAAGGACATTAATAGATGATAGATAGATAGATAGTTTGGAACACTATATAATAGATAGATAATAGATAGATAGATAGATAGATAGATGTGAAGGCATTATATAATGATAGATAGATAGATAGATAGATAGATAGATAGATAGATAGATAGATGTGAAAGGCACTATATAATAGATAAAATAGATAGATAGATAGATAGATAGATAGATGATAGATAGATAGATAGATAGATAGATAGATAGATAGATAGATAGATAGATTTTGCTCCGCTTGCCTGACAATTCATCAATTGAACTTTTCTCCTTCTTTTCTTATTTTGTTTGGTTCCATAGATGAATCTGACATTGTTAAGTCACTAAAAACAGAAGAACCATCCCAGTCTAATACATTGTAAGAATACATGGACTGTTTTTTCTTTTTGTCCACAAAACTACGTTTCTCGTCATCTTTGTGGTTAATTACCTATACAGTATAAAGGAAGTAGTTGTGATGATTTTGTTCAGAATTCTCCACTGTAGTTCAGATGTTCTTGTCTTATTTGGGGTCTTATATAGCTCCTCCATGCAGGTGCCCTCTCACCTCCCACACCCAGATTGTCTCTCTTGGCATATCAATAACAATTTTTAGTCCAGGAAAGTCTGCTATTTTTGCTCAATATTGTAAAGGTCCATCTTCAACAGACACCACTGCCCCTTTATGACATGTCACCATTGTGTGTTCTATGAATGAGGACAGATTAACAGCAGGGCGGTTCTCCACTTCTGTATCAATGGCCCTGATGGAGTTGTTCAACCTGTGGTGGTCTTTGGCCGTGAATGATAAAAAACCCAGAATCATCCTGACTGTCTTGACCCCCAAAACTGATGAAAACACTGAGGGGTCAATAAAAACTTTACACTGTCATTACACACTTGGGACAGTTTTAGTATTGTGTTTAATGAGTATGCTAATAAAACTATCACTGGAAAAAAGAGGACATCAAAAAGAATTAAACATGAAAGGCTCATCAAGTAACCCACCAAATGTCCAAAAGTTCATCTTAAAAACATAAGACCCCACTTTGGTCTCGTCCGATGTGAGAGATGGGCGTCTGAAGTGAGCTCCGCTACAGTGGTACTATTTTTCATATTATTTGCTTATTATTCTGAGATATCCTGTAGTTATTCAACCTGAGAGGGACCGCTACAGTATGTAAACACATATAAACATGGCCAACAAGAAGGGGTCCGAAAGAATTGAAGACTAAAGCTACATCCAAGCTCACGATCAGCAAGCCCTAGCTCGAATCGGGCCCTCTCAGAGACGGACCTGGATCAGATGGGCGAAGTACAGACTCCTCGGGACCACGGTCCGCTACATCGTCGCCGGCTGAGAGCGAAAGGGGAGCGAGGTGCGATCGTGAGTGCAGATGTGGATAGCTCCCGATTGGAGAGGATTACCTGAAACGGGAAAGGCCGGAAGTCCGCGGCTTCAGTTCCCACAATGTACGGGACTGGAGCAGGGACACGCTTCAGCAGAGTCTGCTGCTTCATCTACGGTACAAGAAGGCACAATTGAGCTATCTGAACTGAAAGTGTTGCTCGCTGAGCTCACACAAGATATAAAGCGAGAAGGCTAATGAGAAAGCACGGCAAAGGCGCGAGAGACTGAAACAGGAATTGAAACAGGAGATGAAACAGGCCAATGAATGGCTGCAACAGGAATTCCAACAGGCAAATGAAAGGCTGCGTCAAGAGGTACAACTGAACCGACAGGTGCTGGGTAAAATTGAAGAGCATTGGAGAAAAACTGAGCACGGTTGCTGATCAATTGGAGCATCTTAATGAGACATTCACTAATCGGATCGAAATGGCGAACATCTAGCTGCCAGTGCAGAGGAAAGAGCAGTAAATGTCAGTTCGAATGTAAAACTGGAGAAAACTTGGAAACAGACCTGCTTCAGAAGATGGAGTAGAAGGTATAATGTCAGAATTGAAGGCCTGCCGGAGAATCGAAAGTTTAAACCCTGTGAAATTCGAACTGAACTTTTTCTAAAAATAATCGAAGCGACTTAAAGCAGAATCTGAGATAGCATGACTTTTCACAGCGCTGGATCAAACACCCGTCAATCCAGACCAAAGGTCTTTTATAGTTCGTTTTGAACGATTATCATTTAAGTTAGAGGTGATGGAACCTCCTCAGAAAAAGGAAGATATTATATGAAAATAGCCACATTATGTCTTCCTGACTTCTCCCAGCAACAGCTATTAAACAGCGCAGGCCTTCTATAATATTAAACAGCTGCTACGGCCAGTGTCAAATACGACCTCCTGTATCCGCAAAACTGAAAGTGGAATGGCAGGGTCAATTCTATGTCTTGCTAGCAAGGAAGAAGCAGAGAAAAGAATTAAGAAATCTGATCCCGGACTATTCTGATACATAATTGTGAGTCATGGGGTAAATGATAAAGCTAGGATTAATAATCTACTGTCTGATCTATTTGTTTTAAAATACGGGTTTTTTATCAGCATATATTCTCATATTCTTATTATTACTTACTTATTATTATTATTACTTACTCATTACTTATCATAACTTAGTATTACTAGGGCACTAAATGTTTATGTTTTATTGTGCTAATTACGTTTTCCTCCTCTTTTTCTTTTCTAATTATTTCATGTGTACCCTAAATGAGACTTTTCAATATCTACCCTTGGTTTTACTGTTATTGCTATTACTGCATTAAGACTTGTTATGCTTGTTTTGGACACATCTTTAACACCATCACCCGGGTTTATTATTAGGGTATCATCTTAATGCACTAAAATTCTGAAGATTATATATATATATATATTAAGTGCAAAATTCTTTCCTTTTCTTTTCCTCTTTTAAAGACTATATTGGTAACAGATATCTCTATCTTTTTAAACCCTTAAAGTGCCACTGCATGGGGGCGATGTGCTTTGGATGCTCTGTCTCTGGGTATGTCAGAGGACTGGGACTTAAGTGGGTTTTAGCCTCACTTGGGGAGGCAAAAAGGGAGGGTGGGGGTTAAGGGGAAGAGAAGAGCAGGCCTGATCTTTTCTAATCTATCATCTCAATCTTTATAATTATAACTATCACGTAATAATAAGCTGCATGGCAACTCTTGGGGAATAGGAATAAGACCTAAATATTTCACTTCAGTTAGACATAAATGACATAAAACCAGAACATGTCTCCATGATGGGACAGTTAACTAGCTGGAATGTTAAAGGCCCGAATCAATTAAAGAGAAAAGTACTTTCACCAAATCTAATGCTAAATAGTATTTTACGAACCCACTTACTAGTAAGGATCAGTTCCCTGCAAAGACTGGACGGCCAAATGTTCCATTCTAGTTTTACAAAAACTAGAGGTGGAATCTCATACAGAAACAGTACTTTGTAGCATCAGATGTATATTGGATCCCGAAGGGATATGTAATGGTCATAGATCTAACTGTAAAATGATTTGATAATGTTTATGCACCCATGGATGATAAGAATTTATACAAAATTTATTTGCATCCATTCTAATCTGAACACTCATAAACTTATAATGGCTGGGTTTAATTGTTCTAAATCCACTTTAGATAGGACTTCTCCACAGGGGGCATCTAACACCAAGATAATTAAAGTTTATTGATCACAACATCAGATCCTGGGTTTTAAACCCAAACAGAACATATTCTTTCTACTCACCAGTACATCATTGCTACTCAAGGATCGATTACTTCTTTGTAGATAATAACTTCTTGCCTAAGATTAAATCTTGTAAATACGATGCTATTGTTATTTCAGTCCATGCTCCGATGATCTTGGAGCTGAAATTACTAAGCCCCATACACTCACCCCGCAGATGGCGCCTCAACCGCTTCTATTAGCTGACGAGAATTGTACTGAATTTATATCCAAACAAATCGAATTCTTCTAGAGACAAATACATCCCCCGAGATCTCTGCAGGAATACTCTGGGAAACTCTTAAGACCTACTTAAGAGGACAGATTATCTCATATCTTTCCCAGAGAAATAAATCAAGCGAAGAAAGTAGCAGAGATAAAAGCGAAATTACTAAATAGATGAAGAACATGCAAGACTACCAAGCGAGACTCTACATAGGAGGAGGCAGGCTCTACATTCAGAATTAAACCTCTTGACAACTAAAGAAACTGAACAACTGATCTACAAATCCAGACATCATTATTATGAACATGGAGAGAAAGCTAATAAGCTTTTAGCGCAAACCAATTCACAAGCAAGATGTACATACGCAATCTCGGTAATCACTAACACGAATGGAGATAAAATCATCGAACACAAAAATATAATGTACACTTTAGAGACTACTATAAATCCCTATATACTACTGAGTTTAAAGAAGACAATATACAATCTAATGCATTTCTGGATACATTACAGATACCACAAATTGACGCTTTTAGTGTGGAGGAACTCGATAAACCTCTGTCATTATCAGAATTACTGGATGCTATAAAGTCACTCCAAGGTGGAAAAGCAGCAGGCCCTGATGGCTCCCCTGCAGAGTTTTACAAGAAATTCTCCGCTCAGCTAGCTCCCTTCCTATTAGCAACATTTACAGAAGCCAGAGATAACCAATTTCTTCACAAACCTTTCGCCAAGCACTAATCACTGTCTTTCCAAAACAAAATAAGGACTTATTACAATGTGCATCATACAGACCAATTTCACTTCTGAATAACGATGTTAAAATACTCTCTAAAATCATAGCTAGAAGGATGGAGAAAGTGCTCCCCTCAGTTATATCACAAGACAAACTGGATTTATTAGGGGCCGACACTTATCTTCAAATCTTCGATGCCTGTTTAATGTAATATACTCACCAACTAAATCAAACACCCAGAAATATTATTATCATTGGATGCAGAAAAGCATTCGACATGATTGAATGGAATCCCTTTTTTACTATTTTGAGAAGTTTGGGTTTGGCCCGAACATTTGTACATGGATTAAATTACTGTATACTAACCCAGAAGCTTCAGTTTGCATCAACAATATTTGCTCAGACTACTTTAAACTAGAACGTGGCACTAGACAAGGATGCCACTTGTCACCACTGCTGTTTGCAATTGCCATTGAACCACTGGCAATACATTGTCGAAATACTGATCAGATAAAGGGGATTAGCAGAGAAGGACTGGAACAGAAAATCTCATTATATGCAGATGACATGGTACTGTATATATGGACCCAGAAAATTCTGTGCCTGAAGTCTTAGCACTCACAGAATTTCAAAAGCTCTCTGGTCTCAGAATTAATCTGAATAAAAGTGTACTCTTTCCGGTGAATTCTCAAGCATATAATATTAGATTAGACACCCTAGCTTTTATCATTGCAGAACAGTTTAAATACCTCGGGGTAAACATCACAAGTAAACATAAAGCTCTTTATCAACAAAATTTCGTCGTCTGCATGGAAAAATTAAACAAGACTTGCATAGATGGTCAACCCTTCATCTCACACTAGCTAGAAGAATTAACACTGTTAAGATGAATATTCTTCCTAAGCTCCTTTTATTTCAAAACATTCCAATATACATTAATAAATCATTCTTTAAGCAATTAGATTCAACAATAACCTCATTTATTTGGAACTCAAAACATCCACGCATCAAAACAGCGACCCTACAAAGACAAAAGGCAGAAGGCGGCATGGCTCTACCTAACTTCCAGTTTTATTACTGGGCAGCAAATATATAGGCGATAAGAACCTGGACACAAATAGAAGAACATACACAGGCATGGACCGCAATAGAAGTAAAATCTTGTAGTACTTCTTTGTATTCCTTGATCTGCGCTCCAATAAACACACGTAATCGGCAATACACTAATAACCCAATTGTGCTCCACTCACTTAGAATCTGGAACCAATGTAGAAAGCATTTTAAGACGGAGAAGCTTCTATCTGTGGCACCTCTGCAAGAGAACCACCTCTTTCAACCTTCACAAACATATGCAGTTTTTAATATCTGGAAAAATTAGGAATTAACTTGCTTAGAGATCTTTATATAGACAACGTCTTTGCATCCTATGAAAAATTACATTCCAAATTTAACATTCCAGCTACACATTTCTTTCACTATCTTCAAATCAGGAACTTTGTTAAACAGAACCTTCAAGATTTTCCTCATCTTGCACCCTCATCCACACTGGAAAAAATATTGCTCAATTTTGAGGAATTAGACTCCATCTCTACAATATATAAAATCATTTTACAATCCCTTCCTTTCAAAGATCCAAGAGGACACTGGGAAAATGACCTCTCAATTAATATATCAGAAAAGGAGTGGAAAGTAGCAATGCAGAGAATTCACTCGAGCTCCATATGCACAAAGCATACAATTATACAACTCAAAATTATATATCGAGCACATCTGTCTCGACTAAAACTCTCCATAATGTTTCGAGGACATGATCCAACCTGCGAACGTTGCAACCAAGCCCCAGCCTCACTGGGTCACATGTTCTGGGCCTGCTCCAAATTAACATTATTCTGAACAAAAATGATTAATTACCTCTCAGACAGCCTTGGACTCACAATCCCTCCTAACCCATTAACAGCTGTGTTTGGGGTTCTTCCAGAGGGTCTTAAAGTGGAAAAAGACAAACAAATTGTGATTGCATTCACTACACTGTTGGACTCAGACTTATTCTGATAAACTGGAAGAAGCCAAACTCTCCTCTTTAAGTCAGTGGAAACTGATGTATTATATTATTTGAAATTGGAAAAAATCAAATACTCAGTTAGAGGATCTGTACAGACTTTTTTCAAAACATGGCAGGATCTAATCAGTAATATTTTAAAATAAGTTTATAAAGCACAGAGAATTTATTAATTTAGGTATTTTTACAAGCCTTAAATTTTACACCGCTTTGCTTGCCTCTCTCTCTCAAGGGTGGGATCGATCTGTTCTTAACATAATTCTTTTTGTAAAACTTGATTGCTATGTATTGATTGTAATAAAATTAATAAATAAAAATTAAAAAAAAAAACAAAAACATAAGACCCCACTTTAAAAGTTACGTATGGACAGGCCGTTTGTGTCTGTTCATGACTATGCTGCCTGTCAAAACCAAAGCCTCTCAGATGGAGAGAGGAGCCCAATGCCAGCTCAGGGGTAAGAAACAGACAGAGACTCTGAAGAATAAACTGAGAAACTTTTGAAACGACATCAATGACCCTGACTGCTTTCTTCCAAAGGTAAGAAGGTCATACTTTGCTTTACCAAGTGTTGGTCATTCCTAAAGAAACAGACCAGCAATTTCTGGATCCTGTGAAAGCCCAGGTGAGGGTCCACTCACTGCAGGTTTGTGCCAAAGCATTGAGGTTATCAGACTGTGAGTCACTCGTCTTCTAAATGACAGTTTATTTGAAGTCCACTTCCATTTGTAAAGTCGAGTGGCTCCTTTATGTAAAACTCAATCCCAGTTACTGTAATCCACCCCTCAGCACCCATCAAGACCACAAGGTGTCAGAAGCGCTTCGTCTCTAATGTGAAGATCTGATGGGAGGCGTGGCGATCTAGGAGCCGAGTATGAACTCATTACTCCTGGCCCAGGTGATTTTTGATGAAGAATTACTTTCAAATACTCATTGACACAAGACTAATACTTCAATATCAGCGTTAGATGTAACAAAAAGAGCAGTCTGTGATTGATCTGTCAGAGAAAAAGCTCGATGGACAAAGCGTACAGCACACCAGACAAGGCACAGTCCTGTCAAATCCATTTCTTCACTGAAAAGGGGGCACTCCAACTTTTAAAACACCACAAATGCTGGTGTACAAGAACCTGATCATATCTGTGAAATTCTCACCAAACCCAACACTCCTCAAATATCGGTGACCTACTCGATCAAACGCCTTTTCCTGGTCTGTGGACAGAATCTCCAGATCAACACCAAACAGCCCAGAAGCTGAGATAACATCACACACCTTTCCTCTGTTGTATTGTGTGAGTCTTCCCACCTGGCTCAGCTTGTGCTCTTTGCTGGTGTGGGCCGCCTTGACCACCTCATGTTGTCCTTCTCAGTGAGGTGGCAGCTCACATCTCACTTTGGCTGTGGTAGGCCTTGTCTTTTTAGCAAGTAGCCTGAGTTCCATGGAGAGTTTTGTGGCCATGTTGTCAGCGTGACATTCCTCCCTTTGCTATGAAACACTCAACGCAGTCACATGACCAGTCTCAGACTTTACTTGACTTTTAAAGAATAATGAATTGTGTTTATCAAATATTGGATATTCACATCAGTGGTCCTTAAAACTTGATGATTTGATGCCAGTCTTGTCAGATTTCCTTAACACGTCCTGAGTGAAAGAGCATCAACGTCACACCAAGTGACAGCTGTCCATCACAGACATGTGCTGCCATGGTTTACAACAGATAATTCCTAAATATCTGCTGAGTTATGGAGGTAAAGCTGTCCTTATGCTATAAAACGACACTCGTGTATTGAATCACACAGACACACAATGGTTTGGTGGCTCATGTGTACTCAAATCACATGATTATGTTCACTAAATGACACCTCATACAGTGAAGTTCCACACTCCATCAGCACCTCAGACTGTCTGCATAAAGTAAATCTGTTGTTGCATTTTAATACATTGTCGAGTGTGTCGTGACTGTAAAAACATTGTCAGCAGGTCACTCTCTGGCATTGGGCTCCTTCCACTGTCTATCATCTTCTCCATTCTCCATGTTGAATCTGATGCAGACATTGAACTTCATACTACAAGTTGTGTAAAAACACTGCAATGCCATTTCAGGTGAGTGAGATCATGGACCACAGTAGTTGGGGTGACGTCACTGTCAGGTGACAGGCAAGGATCAGAGAGATTCAGACATTGATAATGGAACCTGCCTCTGGAAAATTCAAAGGTTCAGAAGTTTACAGTTGGGTGCTTTACAAGATGAACCAAAGCATGAGAGGCTCGGCTCAATGAGGCTTTGGCAGCAGAACTTTGACTGCTGTGTGTGCCAAACGACTATAAAGAGTACAACGTGTTGTAGCACCAGCACCGGGTGCCAGAATGGATCCTCTGCTCTTTATGTGGCTCTTTTAGGTGTCTCTCTGTCCTTCAAAGGACTTCTCACTGTTGCTCTACTAGTTGGAATTCTGTTACGACTTTGAAGTCTCGCTGTTTTTATAGGCTCCCCTGCTGCTGGCTCTGTAACTTCTCATTTACATCATGGATTGCCAGCTCACACTGATGGTGACTCATCCCAGGCTGTCAGCACTGTTACAGTATTATAAAAGGAGACTCTGGTTTTGAAATACTTTGTGTGATCGTCGTGTTCTGTTGTTCATCTTTTCTGTAAGGACCCGCTCACATGCTCTGTTGTTCAGCTCCATTATCAAACTCTTAAACTGTACCACCATC
Organism: Polypterus senegalus; assembly: GCF_016835505.1. NCBI lineage: Eukaryota > Metazoa > Chordata > Cladistia > Polypteriformes > Polypteridae > Polypterus > Polypterus senegalus. The sequence goes on from NW_024382729.1 coordinate 9,438, forward strand.
AATAAACGTGATGACACCTCAGACATAACATACAATATTCAGCACCATAAAATAAAATCTACCGACATACTGAGAGTCTTCAGCACTATTGTTATGGAGATACCTGACGGAGCACAACTGGGAGAAGCGGCCTGCCTGACCCGAGTTCAAATACTGAATGGTTACTGACTTTCTGTGCTGGTCAGGATTTGTTATAACAAACGCCATGTTTGAACAGATGGCATCAATGGTCAACTGTAACGTCATCTCATCTGACCTGAGGCTGTATGGAGGCGACACTCCCATTGGGTGGTAAGCTGCCTCAGACTAACTGGGCATCAGCTGGTCAGACCAAACAGGTAGTGATAGCCTGCTGGTAGTGACCAGCACATGGCTCTGTTCAAGATGGTTAAACTGTCACCTCTGGGTGTCTGAATGGAGTCTGAATGAAAATTGTTTAAGATCTCAGCTGCAGGGGATGTGGACAAATGTTTTTGGTGCCTGTCATGGTGGACATCAGGGGTAAGGGAAGCAGTCAAGGTGAAATTAGAGGCCTTCCATACAATGATACCTGGAAGACCTCAGTGTCACTTGCAGGATCAGCAAGTGACAAAGACTTCTCAGTGTCCAGGCTGTAGGAGTGGAGGAGATGCCCTAATTATTGAGTGACGACCCACCTCAGCCTCCCTGGAACACATAAGTCAGAGTACTGACATGATGACTCCATCCAAACTGAACTTCAGATTCAGGAGGAGTTGCATGGATTTTATCCTGGCCTGTAACTCTGGACTACATCTTTGTTCTTTGTCAGTTATTTGAGGACTCATAGGAGTTGGAAACTTCAGCAACGCTAATGTTTAGATCTGGCAGTGCCATGCTGATGGTGTATGTGCCCAAAAAGAAGAAGCCTTTGATTTCAGTCTGTAATAGCTGGTGTAAAGTTCTACTACCTGTAAAAGATATCACCAACATGGCACTGCCAGATCTAAACTCTAGTGTGGCAAATTGCTCGCATACTGAAGTGACTTTAGCTGCTTTAGGTGGAAGTCCCATTTTACTTTATGGTGCCAAGCAAAGTTGTGTTGCGGTGCAGCAATCTATTAGCCAGCAAAAGCGCTGTGAAGAAGCTGTCTGTTGTTATGGTGTTCATCACGGCTCTTGTGAAAAGAATGGAGATAAACGCCATCAACTCAGAAGAAGGAGAGCAAGTTCGTTGTACCACATGAACGTCACTGAACGAATAAAACTGAATATTAAAAAAACAAGCGCTAACTTTTACAAGAAGGCAAAATTTACACCGGGTGTTACAGACTCAAATTCAATGTTGTCACACATGTGCATGGGAGGCAGCTAAAGGGCTCGAGTAAGGGCAATTCTGAATCATTTACCGGGATGTGTCAGAGTGCACTGACTCTTTTTCTCCCTTTCCAGACCAGTCACAGGAGATTCTACCTGGCCCTCTTGACGTCACTTCTGGGTCCGAGCCTATGGAGGAAGACCTTGCCGGCTCCGGTGATGTCACGTCCAGGCTTGAACCTATGGCTGAAGACCCTCATGAGCAAGACCCCTTTGACCTCACGTCCTGTCTTCCCCTTTAAACACCTCCACCTTTTCCATATTCCCTCAGTTCTGTTTTCGACTCGGTTTTGTGCACAGCAGTGCTATCATTTAAACTTCAATTTGCAGCCAGGAAACCAAATATACAGGTGGCTGCCCCAAACCTTGCTATGACTCTTTGTGGAGTTTGTGAAAGTGGCGTAGTCGGCAGGATGGAACGGTCCCAGAAGAGAAGGGGACAGGACCTGCAATGTATCCAGGTGAGAGCGTACCAGGGCCGAGTTTACAGGCGGGGAGGGTGTCCCATAGTTCAGAGAGACCCGGTACGAGCTCTGCTCCCGGCACGCTTCACTAGGCAACCTAGGCAGGCCAGGGAATGTGCAGAAGGGGCTTACAGAATTGGGCTGCTCTTGAGGGTGGAGGCAAAAGGGGCTTATTATGCCCTCTCGAAGGAGAGTGCCTGCCTCCCTGTGAAGCCAGAGTCCCGATTTCCACCTAGGGTGCCCCAGACTGGCAGGTGACTAGAGTGGAAAACTGGAGGTTTGACCAAGAGCAACTAACTCCTCAACAAGCATGGTCCTTATGCGCAAGGGTAGGGCAGTGGCTACAGCCACAGGAGAACAAGCCCTACCAAGTAATAGAGCAGGTGGCCTGCTACCTGCTCCTGAAAGCACTACCCCGTGGCTTCACCCAGCCGGTCTGGGGTAAACACTTTAAGAACATGGCAGTGCTCATAGAGCTCATAGAGACACATAGGATGGCCTCACAATCTGAGGGAGCAGAACCGTCCCAAAACCTATACTCACCCCCCAGCCCGTAAAACCCAGAGTGTGTGCTGACGTCCCAGAGTCGCGTGTGCAAACCGCTTGGGAGCAAGGAGAAATGGAGGTGGAAGAGGGGTTGGTGTGCTCTGAATAACCCGTTGGCAGTCCCACACACAGGCGTGGTGATCGTAAACGGGTACAAGACCACAGCCTTATTCAATTCCAGCAGCAACATTACCATTGTTTCCCACCGTTTTGTGCTGCCACGACAGTGGTTAAAGATTAAGACCAGTATAACCTGTGTCTATGGAGAAATCCACTGGTACAGGTCCGCCACTTGTGTCATCAGTTACAGAGGATCGGTACAGAAATTAACTGTGGGCGTCCTTCTGAATCCACCACATCCGGTGGGGTGGGACTGGTCTAAAATAAAAAGCGGTGAGGCACAAATCACTCCTGGGTTTAACTTAGGCCTAGTTGTAGACAGGGATGAGCCGCCTCAAACTGCCGGTGGAGAGAGACGAAGCGGCCTCCCTGAGTGACATGGCAACTCCTGGAAACAACGCCCCTTGAGGTCAGCCCAGACCCTCTCTCCCTTTTGCAGTTTCAATTTAGAGACTCCGTCTTCTTTTAAAAGACAGCAGTGGAATGTCGACTCCCTTAAGTTTACCAAAAATGCAGTGGTCCTTGTCAATGGCCAGCGCACTCACCAGTCGATGCCACAAGGACCTCACTTTGTGTTGGAAAATGACCTTCTGTATCACGTAGCTGAGTATGATGGGCAGGAGAGATGGCTACTGCTAATCCCGCGGACCTTCTGGCGGCAGGTCTGTTAGTTAGCACATGCCCACCTCCTAGGCAGCCATTTGGGCACCGAGAAAACCCTGGAGATGATCAAGCTCCGCTTTTATTGGCCGGGAATCAATGAGGAGGTTCGTCGCTTTTGCACTTCCTGCCCAGAGTGTCAATTGCGACAAATTCCTAGGAAGGACTGTGCTCCTCTCATTCTTATTCCCTAATTGAAGTTCCTTTCACAGAATTGGGGTCGATTTAGTCGGACCCCTAGAGCCCTCAGCCCGAGGACACAAGTACATTTTACAAGTACAAGTACAAGTACAAAATCCTTATGGATTTTTTCCGTTGAGCTCTGCCACTTCTAAAGCCATCTCACGGGATCACAAATCTGTGATTGAAAAGAAGCAAACCTCGTCCATCCCAGCCAACAATTCAGGCTCAGTACTCGGCTCCAGGCTGTGCTCCAATTGGGAAAACAAAAGGAATGTCACCAACTGTATCTCAGATGTTGTAAGTCACCTTGGATAAAGGCAGCAGTCTTATAATAAATAAAATAAAGAACTCAGAACTGGCCATTTCATAGTCCAGAATGACAGAATTCCTGCCAACTCCCAGATGTGCCAGCTAAATCTTTCCTGGCTGCCAGCGTGTGTGACATTGAAGACCCACTGACTGAACCTGCTGATCTTCTTGGCTGAGATGTTTAAACGTTTCCTCTCCTTCACTGATTCTCTGAGTGTCTCCACATTGTGAGCGTCCTCCACACTCTCGTAATCACACTTGACATTTCACTCACAGCCCTGGTGTTAACATTTACCACCCATTAACCTGCCCAGTGCCCTATTTTAAGAAGTTCAAAAATGTGCTCAACAATCAGTGCAACTTAGTTAACTGATTAGAAAGTTGGAGCATTTTCTGTTATTTATTTGCTTCATTATAAGAGACAAATATCACTTCATTTAAAATATTTTGTCACAGAGGCACAGTGGTATGTGTGGTGTGTAAAGAAGATTCACTCAGACCACCAGGCCGCTGTTTGCACTGGCAGCCATAAGCCACAGACACACACTCTACTGTTACAATCGCTTGTGCTGACTACTGATGATCTGTTCTACCAACAGGAGCGTCTTTCAGGCGTGTAAAAGAGAAAATTCTGTAGACAACAAATACAAGTTGACGTCACCTCTAAAGTGGAATCTGAAATGGTGAACTAACCTGTCATTGAAACTCTACACGGTGTCTGTCTGTCTGTCTGTCTGTTATAAAGATCAGCGACCTGCACTGGAGAATAACTTTAGGCAGGACGGCTTATAACATTCAGGGCAGGGGGAAGCTGGAGTGTATCCCAGCAAGCTGTGGGCACAGGCAGAAACAACTACTGGACAGGGTGGCAGACATCACAGGGTGAACACACACACACACACACACACACACACACACACACACACACACACACACACACACACACACACACACACACACACACACACACACACACACACACACACACACACACACACACACACACACACACACACACTCACACACACACACACACACACACACACTCACACACGCACACACACATCAGTGGACAATTTAGCATCACCAGTTCATCTAACCTGCAGGTATTTGGACTGTGGGAGCAAACAAACAAGGAGCACCGGGACATAACCCCCTGACCACTTACTGTGAGGCAGCACATTAGCACTGTGTCACCATGCCTCTCATTCTTTATTTAACATATTTATATTAATTGTGAAATTAATAAACAGAGGAAACATACCATTTATTTGACACTTAGATAGGGCAGACCCCCCGACGGCTCCTTAAACTCTGCCACATGTCAGTAACACCTCAAGTTTACACTCACTGAAGTTTCATTGTTGGTGTTCAGCCATAGTTTGAAAGTAAAGACATCATCCAGGGACAGGGACAGATTTATACCGTGATTAGGTCATTCGAGATTTATAGAGGAACGTTATGTGCCCTGTGGTGTAAATTGAGTTTGACAAATCTTTTTTTGTTTTTTAAGTGTGTGTGTGTTCGCCATTTTTATATTTTGTTTGTAATCTAATCAAGGTTTACACCTGAGGCTCCAGATTTTAAATCTGTGACTTAAGATGGTTGCCTGTGCAGATGACCTGACTGTTTGTATTTATCACCCTTCAGATGTTCTGGACAGGATTGAGAAGCTTTACTCTTTAAAAGTGGACTGAAATACAGCAGGACTCTTGTGATCAGTGAGTGGGGTCTACTGACTTGGACATGTTTGATGAAATGTGGGGAGTTGGACAAGTGCTGTGGTCTGCTCAGGGGGATTAACTGACATATTTTAAGAATGTGGGGTGGGGGATAAAGAACATAATAGGGGGCCATTTGGTCTTTATATATCAAAATTAGTGAGAAATCAAGTAAAGTGACCCCTTTATTGGCTAACTAAAAGATTACAATATGAAAGATTTCGAGGCAACTCAGACCCCTTCACATCTCGGCTGCAGACGACACCTGAGCTGCCTCAAAATCTAACATATTGGAATCATTTAGTTAGCCAATAAGAGGGGTCATTTTACTTGATTTCTCACTACGTTCATAATGGCTAACACAGTACAACACCCTAGTACTATATGAAAATTATTAATACTTATAAATCATGAGATTGTTTATTTCTCAATTTTTCAAGCAATTTTTAGAATTTATGTGCAAAGTAGGAGGCACACAGGGTGGTAGTGGTGACACTGTAATAAACTTTATAATAACTTATGTGGGGACAAGAAGTGTGGTTTATGAAATTAATTTAAAGAAAGGAAAAATGGAATATACTTTATACATACAGTTTTTTAAATCTATCTATCTATCTATCTATCTATCTATCTATCTATCTATCTATCTATCTATCTATCTATCTATCTATCAATCTATATATCTATCTATCCTTTCTGTCTGTGGAAACTCTGTAGGTTGACTGCTCTGGTCTGCTGCTGTGGTTGAGGTTGAGGCGTGCTCGGCCTGTGAGTATTTGTATTTTTCTATCTTTTTCTTTTCTTAGCTATATTACTTTGTAAAGTGTTTGTTGTCAGTTAAGACACGGCTTTGGTTTGCCATCGTGTCAAAGAGTCAGTGCGGTTATTCCAAAATTTTGAGAATCTTCCCTACTGAATGGCGCTAAAATCTTAGCGGATCCGATGGTCTCTGTTTAGACGGTGTGGAGGCAGTTGGGAGAGTATTGGATATAAAAATGTTCGCTCAGCATCAAGAATGAATAAATCTGTCGTGATTTTTGTAAATGAGGAATCCTTGGTGAATCAGTTGGTAGAGAGGGTTGTTATAAGCCGGAGTACTTGTCCCTGTTTTGCCTTTATCAAGCGCCAGCTAAAAAGTCATTGTTTCAAATGTTCCTCCATTTTTAAAGAACGATGTTCTGGTAAATGAACTGAAGGCAATGGCCAGATCGTTTCAGAATTAACCATGATCCCTCTGGTTGCAAACAACATGAATTAAAACACGTTGTTTCGCTTTCGTGACAAGTATATATGATATTAAATAACATGAACGACGATATTAATGTAGCCCCTCCGATTTAAAGTGGACGCAGTGACTATGTTAGTGTTTGTCACGCCTGAATCCATGAAATGTTTCACTTCATGGAAGAGCAGGACACAAGGCCTCGCAGTGTAAAACTGGATCAGTGATTTTATGGTTCTCCAACTCACCCTGAGGAGAATTTAAATGAACAGAACACTGAAGATAGTGAGCATGAATCTGAGAGTGGTGATGAGATTAAAAGTATGGATGAGTGTGAAACTGATATGAAGGAGTCGATGGCTGCAGCGGTGTTGTTTGTGATCAGCCCCTTAGTACTTTGGTGACGCGGCTCCTGAGAAGAGTCTGCTTCTGAGTATTACAGATATGCCGGTCAAGTCCGGCGGTTCAGCTGATCGCCTATCAGTCAGTCCTGAGCTCCACGAGCCGGCAGAGAGCACACCCACTGAAGTTCACGATTGCCTGAGATCAACAGCACTGGGGTAGTTGCAGTGGCAGTTTGTTCGGGAGAAGCTGCGCCACTGGTCCCGCTGTAAATGAGCCTCAGATCACTGATAAGATTGTTGAAGTGAACATTTCTGATCCAGTCTCCTGCCGGAGAGCTCATTGGAAGGTGCTGCTGAGGGGCAGAGATGTGAGAGAGCGAGACTGACGCGGAGCGGCGTTGTGGTGAGCGGCAGTGCTGGTGTGTGAAGGAGGGTGATGCGAGCAATGGCCGTTAAAGTTTCCACTCGAAAAAGGAAGGAACAATCAACGGATAGAGGACAGGCAAAGAAAAGCCTTGTGTCAGACCAGTCATCCAAAGAACATAGCAAGTGTGACAAATCAAAGTAACATCACGAAGTTAAGAGACACTAATGTGGAGGGTGAGAGTGACATTGACACCTCTCAGTATCTGCTAAGAGGCAGTTATAGCACTGGCAGTATTAGGACTTTTGGAGTTTATTGATGGCAAGAAGAGTGAAGGTTGAAGATCATTTTCCAGATCTGCAGTTATTTCTCGTGGTCTGCACAAAGAGTTATGCGTGAAGCAGTTCAGTTAGGCATGGAGCAAAAAGAAGCAACCCAATTAAAGTATGTTATCAGTAAAGTGCGCAAGTCACTTAACCCAAAATAATGGATTGTCTCTTTAGTCAGCTCATTTGTTTGGTGTCCTGTTTTTTACTGTGGACTCCCATTGGCTTTTCTTCCATGCAGTCACTTCATATTGGGAGTTTAAATGTTAATGGCTGTAGAGGAGGAACAAAGAGGGCTGTGGTTTTTAACTTTTTAGAACAGAAAGCTTTGCATGTCAGCTCGCTTCAGGAGACCCATTCTGACCTTCAGAATCAACCAGACTGGCTACGAGAATGGGGGTCAGTTTTTCTTAGCCATGGTTCTAGTCTTAGTGCTGGGGTGGCTATTTTGTTCTCCAAATCTGTACAATTCCAGGTCACTGCCATCAGTGAGGTGGTGGCTGACGATTGCTAGTGGTTCAGGTCAAAGACGGGGATCAGGATGTGGTGTTCATTAATGTCTATGCCCTACCAATGGGAGAGAAAGGATTTGTTTTTTTTGAATCGTACTAAAGGTGGTCGATTCTTTTGTTAATGCGAGTTGGTGCTGGTGGGTGGTGATTTTAATTGCACAGTTAATTACATGTTGGATCACAATGGCGTTGAACCTCATCCTGCCTCTGCTCAAGTCCTAGCAGCTCTTTAAACGGGCCGATCTCATGGATGTCTGGCGCATAAATTCCCATCAGACAGACAGTACACCTGGGTGAAGGGATGGGATGGAAAGATTTCTATGGCTCGATTAGATCGCTTTTACTCTCCTGTCACAATCTGAACACTGTCACTTCTGCCTCTACTCTCCTGTTGGCTTTTCTGACCATTCTTTGGTGGGTTGAAAGTTGTCATCCCTAAAAGAAACCTTTTTTCAAAACCTTCTGGTATTTCAACGTGTCACTACTAGAAGATGCCCATTTTGTGAAATGTTTTGAATTTTTTTGGAAGCAATGGACTAATACAAATCTAGATTTGTTTCACTGAAACAATGGTGGGACATTTTGAAAGTTCAGATAAAGGCATTTTGTCAACAATATACACAGGAAGTCACTCGAAAGTGCCTGCTGGACATGGCAGCCTTAGAAGAAGATCATTTTGAAACTGCAGGATGCTTTACAAAGGGATTTGATAAGGAGATTTTTCTGCTCTAACATCTAAAAGCGCCCTTGCTGATCTTTTGGATTTACGTGCACAAGGGGCCCGAGGAGGTCACGTTTCAAAATATTAATCATTTGGATGCACCCACAAAATTTTTCTTTGGGTTGGAAAAGAAAGAAGCCCAAAGCAAACTAATTCACATGCTGCACAACGCAGAGGGGAGAACTGAGCACCACTGAAGACATTGAGACTTTGCAGTTTCTTTTATACAAATTTATTTAAAGACGATTCTATTGATCATTCGGCAATGACTGATTTTCTCAATTGACTTCTAGGATCCCAAATGATTTTAAGCTAAAACTGACTCTGAAATAACTTTTCAGGAAATGTCTGATTCACTCTCCCATCTAAACACAGGAAAGTCTCCAGGAATTGATGGCCTTCCTGTTGAGTTCTACAGACAGTTCTGGCTTTACTGGGGCTGACGTGCATGCAGTGTTCATGGAAAGCTTAACACTAGAATTACAGAGTTCTACGAAAAACTTCGTAATTGCCTCACCTTAAATACTGCTTAAAATCGGTCACAGCTTCACCAGCGCTTTTGTCATCTAAATGTGCTGATAAAAATCAGGCAAGCAGCGGCTATTCCATCCCCACGACTTAGAACGTGCACAAACTCTTCAGCTCATGCCTGATTGAATTTCTGGGAGTGAAGTGGGTTTTAGAGTGGAAGTAATAGATCATTATTTGAATACACGATTTCACGTGGTGTTCCGTTTCTACAGTAATCCGTGTAAACACATTTTAAACAGAAACGTTTTCATATTAGTAGTAAATGACAAAATGTAAGCATAAACTATATAATGTATGAGCCTGAAGTCCAAAATCAAACACTTCCACAAAAGGTCCAAATATAATAGAACAAGTATGCTTATTCAAAAATATAACTGCAGAAAAGCCACCTTAGCATGCATATGACACATATGTACCAGCTCCACGATAGTGTAATGTATCGCCTGACTAGTATTCAAAAGGTCATGAGTTCGATCCCACATGGTTCAGTTTTAGAAGTAAACTGCTCTTATTCTTAGCATTTTAGAACAAAACACGCATTTGATTTCATGTGTAACAGCCAGTAATTTCATGATACTTAAGGTTAGTTTTTTGTTTTTTATTCACTTTCATTTCAGTCCAGTCGTGTCCAGGATCCTTCCCTACCCCTATCTGAGAATGTGCTTTCACATAAAGATGCGCTGGCTCTGCAGCGCATTGTGACTGCATTCTCGACACAGCTTGCGAACTGAAGTGCCTTGCGCGACTTTTCGGCATTACACGCCTATTTTTGAGCATGCCCGAGTCGCCAAGCACAGGAACATATGTTGCGTACAAGATAAAACAAGTGCACTTTATTCTAGACATAAGTGAAGAAAAATAAAGCGTTACGTAGGGGATCACGATAGCTATGGTGCAATGCTAAGAACTGCTGATTTCCCGATCCGTCTATATAAAATCATCACATTCAAATATTAACAATTTTCCACACCTTCCTACATTCACACATGTGTACTTGTTGCAGTGTCAATCTCTGTGCTATGGTTCCTATTACACTGAATGAGCACCACATTGTTTTTCCTTTAAAATTATATGCGTCTCCCAAAAAAAATCCATTTGAGTTAAGCGCCTTTATGTGAAACAATGTCAGATTGGGATTTTACGTGAACGCGACTGAGAGAATGGAATGAAAAAAAAAAAACTGAAATCAAAAAGTATGTTTTATTCTAAAATAGTTAAGTACATGCAATATGATTTGAAACGAACAGCGTCAGATTGGGTTTGAATACACTGCTGACGCTGAACTCCCTGTCTATCTACATAGTAATAACAGTAATTTTATTATTATATAGCAGCTTCCTGTCTGCCTATCATATAGTGCCTTTCCTTCCTACCTATCTATATATCTATCCCTTAGCTGTTTTTATATATCTATTATACAGTGCCTTCCCTGTTTATTTATATATCTAGTGCCTTCTCTGCCTGTTTGTCTGTCTGACTGCATATAGCTGAACTTACTGCTCTGTACTATTCTGTCCTCTGCATGTCCTGGAGTACAAAAGAAACAGCACAATACAGCAACATGTGCGAACTGGCAAGATCGGGAAAAACAGCGGTCACTGATTACAAACCGCAAGATGAATGAAAGAGACAAAATATGTAAAACATCATCAGCACTAATGCAATATTATTTGAAAGCGAACAGCGTCAGATCGGGTTTGAATATGCCCGATCTGGCGCTGTTCTTTCAAATCATATACATGTACTCTATTTTAGAATAAAACATACATTTGATTTCAGTCTTTTTTTTATTCAGTTCCATTCTCTCAGTCGCTTCACGATCCAAACCCCCAATCTGACAATGCTGTTTTCACATAAAAGGCGCTATAACTCAAATGTGATTTATTTGGAGAGGCTATACTCAAATGTGATTTATATAGGGAAGAAAGTACAATGTCAGGTGCTCATTCAGTGTAATAGGAACCATAGCACAGAGAGATGTGTACACTGCAACAAGTACACATATCGTGAATGTAGGAAGGGTGTGTGGAAATTGTTAATATTTGAATGTGATGATTTTATACAGCACGGATCGGAAATCAGCAGTTCTTAGCATTGCACCACACAAAGCTGTCATATCAACCGCCTACTGTAACTTGCTTTATTTTTTCTTCACTTATAGTCTAGAATAAAAGTGCACTTGTTTTTTATTCTTGTACACCAACATATGTTCCTGTGTTTGGCGACACGGGCATGCTCAAAAAATAGGCGTATAATGCCACGAAAAGTGCAGAGCACTTCAGTTCATAAGCATTGAATGCGAGAATGCAGTCACAAGCACGCTGCAGAGCTACAGCATCTTTATGTGAAAACAGCATTCTCAGATGGGGGGGTAGGGAAGGATCCTGAACACGACTGAGAGAATGAAAAGTGAATAAAAAAAAAACTAACCTTTACAAGTATCATAAATTACTGGCTGTTACACACTGCAATCAAATGCGTGTTTTATTCTAAAATAGTAAGAATAAGAGCAGTTTACTTCTCAAAACTGAACCATGTGGGATCGAACTCATGACTTTTCAGATACTGGTCTGCGGCTGATACCATTACGCTTCTCGAGGCAGCTGAAGTAAAATGTGTCAATGTGGCATGCTAAGGTGGCTTTTCTGCAGTTATATTTTGAATAAAAGCATACTTGTTCTGTTCTATGTGTACCTTTTGTGAAAGTGTTTGATATTTGGACTTCAGGCTTCATACATTATATAGTTTATGTCTACATTTTGTCATTTACTACTACAATATGAAAAACGTTTCTGTTTTAAAAATGTGTTTACACAGATTACTGTAGAAACAGAACAGGCGTGAAATGCGTGTATTCTAAATAATGATCTATTCTTTCCACTATAAAACTCCACTTCACTCCCAGATAATCAATCAAGGCATGAGCTGGGAGAAGTTTGTTCGCGTTCTAAGTCGGTGGGGGATGGAATAGCGGCTGCTTGCAGCCTGATTTTTATCAGCACATTTAGATGACAAAAGACACTGGTGGAGAGCTGTGAACGATTTTAAGAAGCGATTTAAGGTGGGACGGAATTACGAGTTTTTCGTAGGCTCTGGTAATTCTAGTGTTAAGAGATGGGGAGTTACCTCTGAGCTGCAGAAGAGCGGTGATCACTCTGCTTCCAAAAAAGGGAGATCTATGCCAAATAAAGAACTGGTGTCCCGTGAGTCTGCTCTGTACAGACTATAAGATTTTCTCCAGGACTTTGGCAAACCATCTGAGGACTGTAATGAGTTTGGTGGTTAATTCTTGTCAAGCTTACTGTGTACCTGACCGCTCCATTTTTAATAACATTTTCTTCATGCGTGATGTGATTGCAGCATCCAAAATGTATGGCGTCGATCTGGGAATTTTAGCTATTGATCAGGAGAAGGCTTTTGATAGAGTTGATCACAGATATTTGTTTAACACCTTGAAATGCTTTGGGTTTGGGGAAAATTTTATCAAAATGATCAGACTCTTGTATACTAAAGTTTTTGGTATTTTAAAGATTAATGGCACATTGAGTGCCCCTTTCCTGGTCAAGAGGGGGATTCGACAGGGGTGCGCCTTATCAGGGATGTTGTACTCTTTGTCGATTGAGCCATTTCTTTTTCAGATCACTCAGAGACTGCAAGGTCTAGATCTCCCGTCTAGCCCAGTTGTCACTGCTAAATGTTTGGCCTATGCAGACGCGTGTCCATATTTGTCAAATCTGACCATGATGTCGATGTGGTAGTTTCATGCCAAACAACGTTTGAGAGCATCTCCTCAGCTAAAGTCAACTGGGCTAAAAGCAATGCTCTCCTACTCGGCTCTTGGGTTGAACGTCCACCACCAAAGCTTCCTGCAAATCTGGCCTGGAACAGGAAGTGTTTTCGTTACCTTGGGGTGATGTTGGGAAGTGAAGGACTGGATGAGAGTAATTGGGATGGCATTTTGGATCAAGTCAGTGCTCGGCTGAACAAATGGAGATGGATTGTGGCCAAACTGTCTTTTAGAGGGAGAGTAATTGTGGTGAACAACTTAGTTGCGTCGATGCTTTGGCATAAACTCATGTGTGGAGATGCTCCTCCAGGGATGTTACATAAGATCCAAAAACTGTTAGTTGATTTTTTTTGGGATGGTCTGCATTGGCTGCGAAAGAGTGTGCTGTTTCTACCAGTGGAACAAGGAGGTCAGGGACTCATCGATGTACCATTAAAGGTCGCAGGCTTTCGACTCCTGGTTATTCAAAAGCTTTTTTTTAGTTCTCACCACCTGATTTGGAGGGATTTGGCACTTCATTTCTTTTTCGAGTTGGGGATTATGGATTTGACAAGCAGCTTCTGGTAATGGAAATCAATGCAATGGACCTTTCAGTGTTACCCAAATTATATAGGGGTGCTTTATTGACCTGGCATCTTGTTTTTAAAAGACATTTCAGTACATCAGGTTGGTTGCACGATGAGCCTTTGATTTTTAATTCGCTGTTCTCGTGCTCTCAATTGAGGAGCAAAAGTTTTACTGATTTATTGATTAGAAATGGGATTTTAAAAATCAGCCACATATATGATAAGGAGCAACAGACATTTGTGGAGCCTTCAGTTTTGGCATCAATTTTAGGTGTGAAGTCCGTACGGATGATCGAGGGCTTTCTGTCTTCTGTGGCCAGAGAACATCACAAACTTGAAGACTCCATCAGCACCACCAGCACAGATCTACAGGTCTGTCCTGCTGTTGATGTCAACTCCATCCCCACAAACTCGATTATAACATTTGACAAAAGAAATGTGGTGTCATTTATGTGTCTTTTAAAAAAAAAAACTTTATCAATATTCTATGAAAGTCATTCATTTTCTTTCCCTGAAGACTATCGTTGATTCACAATGGAGAGGACATTTAGGGGTAGTAGGTGTGAGGGTTCCGGCCTGGAGGGAGCTGTACAAGCCTCCGAGCAACAAAAGGACATCCGACCTACAATGGAGGATTGGGAACGGCATCATAGCCACAAACTCCTTCTTAAACAGAATCAAACGTATAGAGGATGACAGATGTGAGTTTTGTGGGCAAAGGGAAACCGTTTTCATCTGTTTGCAACATGTGTAAGAGTTTTTAACTGATTTGTGTAAAAAGCTAAGATCAGATTTTAATATTGTGATGTTTATTTATGGGGCTGCGTATAATAAGAACAACAGGCACAGGACACAGTTGATGAACTTTTTGCTGGGTGAAGGAAAACTAGCAATTTTAAAAAGTAGAAAAAATAAACAATGTGGGAAGGGAACTGTGGACATCCACTTACTGTTTAGGCTGAATATTCACACGAGAATCAATCTGGAATTTACTTACTATAAACTAATGCACAAAATTCACATTTTTGAGAATGTGTGGTGTACTGAAAGGGGTACTGTGTGCTGTTGAGGAGGGTGAACAAAAATCAATTTATAACTCGTTGGAAAATTGTAAAAATTGAAGTTATTTGTAGCAAGAGATACTTTGTGAACACCACTGGGAATTGGGGCTGACTGGGCCTTAGTTGTATTTACTATGAACATAAATGAGGAGGGAACTGGGGGGAGATGAGAAAATCTAAAATATTTATATGATAACTGAGTGTGGGGTTACACGGGGTTAATAATCGGGTGTTTTTACTTTTCATTTCTTTGTCTTTGTATTGGTTATTTATAATACGTTTTGTTGTATGTGTACTTTAATATATATTGACATTTGTTATTTTTTGGTTCAATAAAGTACTTTAAAAAAAAATATCTATCTATCTATCTATCTATCTATCTATCTATCTATCTATCTATCTATCTATCTATTATATATCCTTTATCTATCTATCTATCTATATATAGTGCCTTATTTTATCTATCTATCTATCTATCTATCTATCTATCTATCTATCTATCTATCTATCTATATATAGTGCCTTATTTTATCTATCTATCTATCTATCTATCTATCTATCTATCTAATATATAGTGCCTTATTTTATCTATCTATCTATCTATTATATAGTGCCTTTTCTATCTATCTATCTATCTATCTATCTATCTATCTATCTATCTATCTATTATATAGTGCCTTTTCTATCTATCTATCTATCTATCTATCTATCTATCTATCTATCTATCTATCTATCTATCTATCTATCTATCTATATATAGTGCCTTATTTTATCTATCTATCTATCTATCTATCTATCTGCTTCCTTCCTGTTTCACTTCGCAGTGCATGTTGGGTGGTTGATCTGGCGAGTGCTGGTGGTGGGCTCTGAGTCTGGTGAGTGAAGTGTTTTGTTTAACTTTTTTTCCCCCCTTTTACATTTTCATTTTCTTGGTGAATTGTTTGAAAGTTTTTCCATTTTCTTTTGTGTGAAGTGGCATCTGGCCACAGCAGCCATAATGGCTGCGAATTTAGAACGATTGAGCCGCCGCCATGGGATAAAACTTCTGTGTGATGTTTTTTTCCCCTTAGAAAGTGCGGTGTTGGCGGTAGGCAATGTGATCGGTTGTGAAAACATTAAGTCCGCCTCACGAATGAACGGCAATCGTATTATTTTTGAGTTCTGTCGATCTGGTGCAGACAATTGTAGAAAGGGTGTAGTGATCGATGGCTCATTCGTGCAGGTGTCTCCGTTGGCGGCGCCAGCACGTAAAATAACGTTATCGAATGTCCCCATTTTTGAGGAATGAGACTATAGAAAAATTAGTATGCGTCACGGTCGTTTAGTTTCAAAAATCCGCTATATTCCTTTGGGGTGCAAGTCGCGGAGTTAAAACATGTAATGTCTTTTAGGAGACAAGTTTACATGGTACTCAACAAAATGGATGAAAGTTTAATGTTGCTATGAGGTTTAAGATTGATGGTTTCGATTATGTGATTTTTCTGAGTTCGGATGAAATGAAATGTTTTGGGTGTGGAAGTGAGGGGCATTTAGTTAAAAATTGTCCAGTGAAAGTGAACAGAGCAGTTGTTCGTGATAACCTGCATGTCACTAATGACGATTTACAAGATCAGGCCTTACTGCTTAATGGTAATGAAAACACAAAGACACCAGAGGAAGCGCGGCCGAGGAGAGTGTAAATGTTTCTGAACCTTTAAATAAGGGAGATGAGTTGCTTGATGGGGAAATGCACAGACCAGCATCGATGGGGGACATCAGGAATGAAAATGCAGCAGAAGATTCTGCTACAGCACAGGGAAGTGTGTGGGAGAGATTGAAATGGAGGAAGGCGATGATAACGCCCTGAGCCATACGATGGGTTTAAACGGCCTGCTAAAAAAAGACAAGCTGGGGAGGAGGAAGGAACCACGCAAAACGCAGTAATGTTACGGCTTGTGCTGCTGAGGAAGGCGAGGGTCCCGCTGCAGCCCCACCGGTTACGTAGGGCAGGTACGCGGCCCTGGCTGAGGCAGACAGTGAAAACGCAGCTGGGCTGAGTGAGGGAGACGAGGCGGAGGGGAAATGTCGGATAGTTCAACTGTGTCTGACCTGCAAGAATGTAAAGGTAGAGGGGGGTACAGTGCTCAAAGTATCAGAACATTTGTGACGGAAACTGAGGGCAGAAGGGGTGTAGATGTGACCGATGACTTTCCTGATGTGGAACTTTTTATCTCTTCAATACAAAGCCTAAGAAAAGAAAAGTCCTCTTCTGTCCTGTTTACTGATAAAGAGCTTCTCAGATTAAAGAATCTGTCAAGCAGACTGAAGAAACAGTTCAAACTAAATAAGCAGTAATGGAGAGGGCAACTGCACCATTTCCAAGATCCTGTATATTCTGGGATCTGTGGTTTGTCTTGAATATTTTTATACTTTCTGTTAACATGGCTTGCTTTAATGTAGGAAGCTTGAATATTAATGGTGGAAGAAATAATAATAAGAGGCTAGCTTTGTTTGAATTCATAAAGCAAAAAGACTTAAAAGTTACCTTTGTACAGGAAACCCATATAGACAGCGCAAATCAAGGGAGTGGAGTAGGGATTGGAAAGGGGACATTTATTACAGTAACGGTACAAATATTAGTGCTGGAGTAGCCATTTTGTTTTCTAAGAATGTTCACGTAGTTCTTTGTGATGTTGAAGAAATAGTGAAGGGGAGGCTGCTCAAAGTGCGCGTCAAACTTCAAGGCAGTTCTTTTACTTTTATTAATGTATACCGAACGATGGGAATGAGAAAATCGCTTTTTTTAAGAAGTTGGAGGGTGTGCTGACACAATGTTGTACAAATGAAGTCCTAGTTCTAGGTGGGGATTTTAATTGCACCCTTGATACTCAAAAAGACAGAAATAACAGGCTGGAGCCGCACACACGCTCAGCCCAGGAATTAGAGAGAGTTGTGAGCGAGATGGGACTGGAAGATGTGTGGCGAAATAAAAATGGGGGCACCAGACAATATACATGGGGGAGGATGAATGGGGGGATTATTTCAATGGCGCAGGCTTGATCGTCTTTACTGTTTCAAGCACCATATCGGTTTATTTAAAAACGGTCACATTACCCCTGCAGGGTTCTCAGATCACAGTTTGGTGTCTTGTTCTGTGATCTTAACTGATTATAAGCCCGTGAGTGCCTACTGGCATTTTAATACGCTCCTCCCTCAAGACCAAAGTTTTAAAGACTCATGAAGAAGGAGTTCACCAGTTTACAACAGTGGTGGGAGGTTGGGAAGACCCACATTCGTTTATTATGTCAGGAGTACACCAAAATGTCACTAAGTCACTACAGTCTGACATGGCAATGTTAGAAACTGAAATCATTCAAATTCAGCAGCTTCTACAGCAGGGTCCAGATGTCAAATTGTTGGAAACTCTTGGGGTTAAAAAGAAGGGCCTTGCCCACTTATTGGAAACAAGGGCTTGGGGGGCTCTAGTGAGGCGATTCCAACAGATAACTGACATGGATGCACCAACCCAGTATTTTTTTGGACTTGAGAAAAAGAACTCTCAACATAAGGTCTTACATTGCATAAGACAGGATAATGGTGAGGAGACTCAGGACCCGGGTGAGATAAGGCGGGCGGTCCGGAGGTTTTATGAGACTCTTTTTGCAACAGAGGAAGGTGAGGCTGAGGAACAGCAGACCTTCTTGAAGGATTTACCTCACCTTCGTGATGCAGACTCCGAAGAGCTGGAGAAGGAGTTGTGCTTAGGAGAGCTCACTGCTGCACTGAATGAGTTGAATAATGGAAAAGTCCCAGGCATTGATGGCATTCCAGTGGAATTTTATAAAGACTTCTGGGATATCATTGGTCCTGATGTATTGGAGGTATTCCTCTACAGTATTAAAATGGGTGTGTTACCTCAGAGTTGCCGCAGGGCGGTAATAACACTACTGCCAAAAAAAGGTGACCTACAAAATCTCAAAAACTGGCGGCCTGTGTCCCTCCTTTGTGCTGATTACAAAATCCTGTCAAAGGCTCTAGCTAACAGATTGCGAACTGTTTTAGCTCAGGTGGTGCATCCTGATCAGAGCTATTGTGTCCCTCATAGAATGATTTTTAATAATATTTTCTTAATTCGAGATATTTTTGCAGTATCCAAACTCTTTAATTTTCCAATTGGTCTTATTTCTTTAGATCAAGAGAAGGCCTTTGACAGGGTCAGGCATTCATATTTATGGGAAGTCATGAAGGCTTTTGGGTTTGGGGACCGTTTTGTTAAATATATTCAGCTACTGTATAGTGATATTTCTGGTGTAGTTAAGGTCAATGGTGGTTTGTGTGAACCTTTTGATGTCAGAAGAGGAGTCAGGCAGGGGTGCCCTTTGTCTGGAATGCTCTACGTGTTGGCCTTGGAACCTTTTCTGGTTAAACTGAGAGGAGTGTTGACTGGTCTGTCGATTCCATGTTGCACTGCGGAGCCTGTTAAGGTTTCAGCATACGCTGATGACATCATCATCGTCATTAAAAATCAGGAGGACGTTGACATTTTGCTTCAATGCCAGAGATCTTTTGAAATTGTTTCATCAGCTAAAATAAACTGGGGAAAGAGCAGTGCTATCTTACTGGGCAACTGGACTGGTTTAAAACCACCACAACTGGTTGGTGGCCTGCAGTGGTCCTCTGGAGGATTGTTATATTTAGGAGTGTTTCTTGGGGATGAACACTTCATACGAAAGAACTGGGATGGAGTACTGCAGAAGGTGAAGGATCAGCTTGCACGGTGGAGGTGGATTCTACCTCAGTTATCCTACAGGGGCAGGATGCTCATCATTAACAACCTCATAGCCTCAGGACTGTGGCATAAATGCATTTGTTTAGAGCCTCCTGCACAGCTGCTTCAAAATATTCAGGAAGTTTTAATCAACTTTTTTTGGGATGGCCTGCATTGGCTTAGGAGAAGTGTCCTGTTTCAGCCACTGGATGAAGGTGGGCAAGGCATTATAGATGTGTTCGGGAGAGTTGCTGCATTCCGGCTACAGACTTTACAGAAATTGTTGTATCCTTCTGAGCACCAGCCGTGGATGGATTTGGCACAACGTTTTTTTGACCACATTGAAAACCTGAAATTTGGAAAAACTCTGCTGCTGTGCCAGGTGAATAAATTTGATATGTCGGACATACCGGACTTTTATAAGAGTCTTTTTAAAGCCTGGCAGATGGTGACAATTAAAGGGGATGAGGACAGCCTGTCATTGTTCTGGGTTTTGGAAGAGCCCATTGTTAATAATGCGAAGTACAGTAGCTCAGTGGGACTGTCTCAAACTTTTATTACTCATCTTAAAAATGGAGTGTGCACAAAATTAAAACATGTTATTGACTGTGAAAAGTTTTGTTGGAAGAACGCAAATGAAATTGCACACCAAATTGGAGTGCGGTCAGTGAGAGTGGTGCAGACCTTTTTAACGCAAGTGAAGGCTTCACTGTCAGCTGAGAGATCGGCACTCCTGAGAGACATGTTCAATGAACGGACTCATCCACCTGAGGATCCTGATTTTACAACACTTTTGGTATCTCCCGGGGGTGACTGGACAACGGCGGAGCAGAGCAAATTTCTTTTGGTGGAGAGGCTAATGGACCTGTCTTTGCCAACGGCTACAGGGAAACAATTGTACTGGCTGTGCGTAAAAGTGAGACATCGAGACTCCCTGAGGAAGATAACAGACACTCCATGGAGAAGAAAGATGGACTGCACAGAATTCTCAGAGCCAGCCTGGAGGTCGCTATACAAGCCACCATTGACCAGTAGGGTGGGCGATTTACAATGGAGGGTCTTACATGGGATCTTAGCTGTGAACTCCTTCTTGTCAATTATTATACCTGGGGTGTCTGACAGTTGTTGTTTCTGTGGGGAAAGAGAGACCGTGTTTCACTGTTTTATGTTTTGTGCAAGGCTTGAGTCCTTGTTTAATTTACTAGAGAGGCTTGTTGGGGGATTGGAAATGGTGTACACTAGGGTGGGCTTTCTGTTTGGTTTTAAAAAAACTAAAAGAAACACAGATAAGGTGAATTTAGCAAACTTTATTATGGGGCAAAGTAAATTAGCTATTTGGAAAACGAGAAAGCATAAAATTGAAGGAAGTGGTCTGCAAGATCCGATTGTGTTTTTTAAAATACTGTGTATTAGTCACATTTTGATAGATTTTAATTTTTACAAATCCACAAAGAATATGGACAAGTTTAAAACAATATGGTGTGTGAATAGTGTACTGTGTGACTGTGATAATGAGGAACTGCGGTTTGTTTTTTAGGGGTTTTGTTGGTTCAGTTGTGTTTTTCAAAAAAAAAAAAAATGAACATGTAAATATATTTATAATAATGTGTAAGTTGTATATTTGACTGATGTTTTTATCAATAAAGTTTGTTTTTAAAAATAAAAATATCTATCTATCTATCTATTATATAGTGCTTTTTCTATCTATCTATCTATCTATCTATCTGTCTATCTATCTATCTATCTATTATATAGTGCCTTATTTTATCTATCTATCTATCTATCTATCTATCTATCTATCTATCTATCTATCTATCTATCTATCTATCTATCTATCTATCTATCTATCTATTATATAGTGCCTTATTTTATCTATCTATCTATCTATCTATCTATCTATCTATCTATCTATCTATCTATCTATCTATCTAATATATAGTGCCTTTTTTATCTATCTATCTATCTATCTATCTATCTATCCATCTATTATATAGTGCCTTTCATCTATCTATCTATCTATACGTCAGACACCAGGTAAAAATCCAATGATGATATTTATTATAATGATAAAGTGCACAAAGCACGCTCCTCTCCACAATTCTTCAATAGTAACAATCCTCCACTCCCAGACGCTTAGCCACCCTGCCTCCCAACTCAGCTCATCGTCTGGGAGCTCCCACAGTCCTTTTATATTCCCTGACCCGGAGGTGTTCCTGCCCAACAGTCCACAAGTTCTTATTTCTTCCGGGTCAGGGTAAATAGTCCTTTTCTTCAACCCGGGAGTACGTCGTTTCTTCCTGTCACGTGGCTGTGTACAAACACTACATAGTCCATGATGCCCTGCTGGAACTCGGGGCATGATCATGCTGTCGGGAGAGCTCTTCCTGGCGGCCTGGGGTTGAGGACCGGAGTGAAATGCCGGCAATCCACCACACTATCTATCTATCTATCTATCTATCTATCTATCTATCTATCTATCTATCTATCTATCTATCTATCTATCTATCTATCTATCTATCTATCTATTATATAGTGTCTTTCATATCTATCTATCTATCTATCTATCTATCTATCTATCTATCTATGCTGTTTCGCTGTCGGTCTGTGGTTTGATTGCGTAGGTCTTTCGTGGGCGTGTCTGTGAGTTGCTGGCGGGAGGAGGAGGTGGTGGCGTGCCGAGTGGGCTCGTGAGTATTTCTTATTCTTTTTTTTCCTAATCTTTATATTTTTTGTTTTTCTCTAATGTGTAGGGGTTCATTTTTCTGTCTACATATTGTTTTTCTTATTGACTCCAGTATTGTATTTGCGGCGTGGCCGCAATGGCCGCCGAGACAAACACCGCCTGGCTTGATGCGCGCAATTTTGAAAACTTAACACGCCGGCATGGCGTGAAGTTGTTGGTTGATCCGATGGTCTCTGTTGAGACGTGTGTAGTGGAAGTCGGCAAGTTAATCGGCTGTAAAAATGTTTGTTCAGCATCTCAGATGAATAAAAGTGTTGTCCTGTTTCTAAATGATGAGAGTTTGGTGCATACTCTTGTTCAGAATGGTGTGATTATTAACGGTACCTTAATTTCAGTTTTACCTCTTTCTACTCCTGCACGTGAGAGTGATTATTTCAAATGTTCCTCCATTTCTAAAAATGATATTCTCATCAAAGAACTTGAAAGATATGGGCAGATCATATCAAAAGTTTCAATGATTCCCTTGGGCTGTCGATCACCGACTTAAAACATGTTGTTTCTTTCAGGAGACAAGTTCACATGATTTTAAATGATTTACAAGGTGAACTTGATGTGGCTCTCAAATTCAGAGTAGATGGATTTGATTATGTGGTTTTTGTATCATCAGAGTCCATGAAATGTTTTAAGTGCGGTCAAGTGGGGCACAAGGCTAGCCAGTGTAAGCGCTCTGAGGAAACGACAGACTCCGCAGTACCTGGTGTTTCTAAAAGTAGCCGTGAGGACTACTCGATATTATATGACGATGAAGGCAGTGAGTCTTTTTCTGATGTGGAGGAGGACTTAATGGAGGGCCCTGGTCAGAGTGTGCAGGATCAGAGCAGTTCTTTACCTGCTATGATGGCGCAACCGGCAGCTGAGCCGGCGGATGCGGCTGAGTCCGCCCGCAACTAAAGTCGTGCAGAGTGGTGAGAGCGCCCCAGAGAAGGACGCTGCGGCGAGGCCGGATCACTGCCTACGGACGGTGTTACTGTTCATTCTGCACATACAGTACGAGTGATGGTGCTGAGCAGCCTGTGAGTGTGGCTGCCGTTCATGATAACGGGGCTCTGCCCAGCGCCGAGCTCATTGAAACAGAAGCTGTACAACAGATACGAGAGGTTGAGGAGAATGTTAGGGCTGAGAATGCGATTGATAAATGAGCACCCAGCAGACAACAGCGAGTGCTGTTCTAGAAATGGAGGATGACACAGAGTGGGTAAAGCCCGTGACAAGGAAAAGGAAAGACGGGTCCGCATGTAGCGTGTTGCAGTTAAGCACAATAAAGTTGAGAGCTCAGTCTCCACAGCTGAAGACTCTGAGAACGTTCAAGATGAGCCTGAGGTGCCTGCAGACGTCGGTATTTGAGTCAGGATGAAGGCGGTGGCTCGGGGACATCAGTGAGGTCCAATCTGTCACCTCAGCTGAGCTTCCGTGGTGGCTACAGTAACGACAACATCATCTGCTTTGTGAAATTTATTGAGGGCAAGAGGGGTGTGAATGTCAGTCACCATTTCCCTGATCTTCAACTGTTTTTGAGCTCAGCTAAGGGGGTCCTACGCCAGGCTACAGCTTTAGGCCTTAAAAGAACTGAAGCTGTGCGGCTGAAAAATGTGATGAGCAGAGTGAAAAGATCCTTAAATCCCAAGCCAGTATGATGTACTGCTGGACACGTCCTTCCATGTCTTTTTTAAAGTTGTTTTTGGTGACTGCTTTTCTTTTTTGCTTTTTCATGCCTTTGTGTAATTTTGGCACAATTAACATCAATGGAAGTCGACATGACAACAAGCGGTCGCGTGTTTGATTATCTACTTAATAAACAGCTTAGTGTTATTTTTTACAAGAAACTCACACAGACCCTGCTAACCAGGCAGACTGGCACAGAGGCTGGCAGGGACAGATGTTTTTGAGCGAGCCACGGGTCGAGTGTTAGTGCCGGGGTCGCCATTCTCTTTTCTACTTCTTTCTCACCCGACTCGACTAGCGTGACAGAGGTAGTTAAAGGCAGACTACTGAAAGTGGAAGCCTGCTTAGGGGGCACAACGTGGGTCTTCATAAATGTTTATGCACCCAATGAAGGAAGGGAGCGTTTGCAGTTTTCTCTTTGCTCCATGACTTACTTGTGCAGTGCAAAGATGAAGATCTTGTTTTTGTGGGGGATTTTAACTGCACAGATGACGTCCTTAGATAGAAATGGCCTGGAGCCTCACCCCAGCTCCGCGCTCACTTGAAGTCAGTCCTCAGTAAGGCCGACCTTTTTGATGTCTGGAGGGCATTACACCCAGGAATTCGCCAGTACACGTGGGTGAAGGGTTCGGGGGGCTCGATCTCCATGGCGAGACTAGATAGAGTGTATTGCTTGAATCACCACAGCAATCTTATAGCGAACTGCTCCATTCATCCTTCTGGCTTCTCTGATCACAGTCTTGTCCTTCTCAAAGTTTCCCTTCCATTTCAATCTTCCTTTCCGTCATACTGGCACTTTAACAACAGCCTACTGAAAGATCTCCTTTTCATTCAAGTTTTGAATTCTTCTGGAAGAGGTGGAGGTTGACGACAAGTTCCTTTTCATCTCTGCGGCAGTGGTGGGACTGTTCAAAAACTGAAATCAAAGTGCTGTGTCAGCAATACACGCAGAATGCAACTCAGAACATGAGGAAGGCAATGGCAGAGTTGGAGGAGGACATCTTAGAGCTCTCTTCGTCTTTAGACAGCTCTTTTAACGATGGCGTCTTTGAAAATCTAAAAACAAAAAAACAAGATCTCATGGACTTATTGGACAGACGGGTGCATGGTGCTCTTGTGCGCTCAAGAATTCAGGAGTTGGCTGAAATGGATTCTCCTTCTCAATTTTTTTTGGACTTGAAAAGAAAAGATCACAGAGTAAAGTGATTCACGCTCTGAAAAATGAGGATGGGCGCATCATCGAGGAGCCTGAGGCCATCAGAGCTATTGCTCACGATTTTTATAAAAGCTGTTCTGTGCGAAACAACAGAAGATTCTTCTGAGACCAGGAGCCTCCTAGACAACCTGCCACAAATCCCCAAAACGGAAAAAGAGCTTCTGGATACAACCCTCAGCTTAGAGGACTTGACTACGGCCCTCAGCGAACTAAATACAGGAAAGTCACCTGGCATAGACGGCCTGACGGTCGAGTTTTTTAAGACATTCTGGAATTTATTAGGTGCGGATTTATTGGCAGTCTTCAGAGAGAGCATAATGAACAATGAACTGCCATTATCCTGTCGGCGGGCTGTTATTGCTCTGCTCCCAAAAAAAGGAGATTTGTCTCGAACTGGCGTCCTGTTAGCCTTTTATGTACGGATTATAAGATTCTGTCCAGGGCTCTGGCTACTCAATGCTCAGGTAATGGGGTGCGTCATCAGGTCAGATCAGACCTACTGTGTGCCAGACCGCTCCATCTTTGATAATATATTTCTGGTGCGAGACCTGATTATGACTTCAAAGCTTCTCGGTTTAAAGGCAGGAATGATCTCCTTGGATCAAGAAAAAGCTTTTGACAGAGTGGATCACCAATATCTGTTCAGAGTCCTACAAGCTTTTGGGTTTGGGTCCTCCTTCTCCAAATACATTGAGATGCTTTACTCAAATATATATGGCGTTCTGAAGATTAATGGTGCCCAACAGCCCCTTCTCTGTCACCAGGGTATTCGCCAGGGCTGCCCACTCTCAGGGATGCTCTACTCTCTGTCAATTGAGCCCTCCTAGAGCAGCTCAGGCGTCGTCTTTCTGGTCTCAGCATCCCAGTTTGCCCCACTGCTTGTTTTAAGGTCGTTGCCTACGCAGATGATGTTACTGTCTTTGTGTCTTCTACATCTGAGGTAAACACTTTAGTCAACTGCTTAGACGTTTTTCAAAGACTGACGTCAGCGAAAGTCAATTGGCTCAAGAGCAATGCTTTCTTGCTGGGTGACTGGGGACTCGCGTCTCCTCCAGCTCTTCCTGAGACCCTCCAATGGAATAAAAAATGTGTTTAAGTACCTGGGGGTGTATTTAGGCACAGATGGCACTGCTGTAGACAATTGGGTGGGGTGGACAGATCTGATCCAAGCAAGGCTGAACCGTTGGAAGTGGCTTCTGAGGGACATTTCATGTAGAGGCAGGGTGTTAATCCTGAATAACTTGATTGCCTCCATGTTTTGGCACAAGCTCAGGTGTGCTGATCCACCAGTAGCTCTGATCAAATCCGTACAGACGGTCATCCTTGACTTTTTGGGACAGTCTACACTGGGTCCAGAGAGGTGTGCTGCACCTACCAGTGGCAGAAGGAGGGCAGGGACTGATTGACGCCAGAGTAAAATCGAGGCCTTCAGGCTCCAGACGCTGCAGAGGCTGTTCTATGGTCCAGACGGCCTGCCTTGGAGAGACCTGGCGTTTGTAATTTTACACAAAGTGAGCGAGTTAAAATTTGACAAACAGCTACTCCTCTTAGACGTTCCAAACTAACTTTATCAGTTTTGCCAAAATCTATCAGTCAATGTTGCTTACTTGGCATAGTAAACTTATGAGATCTCGTTTTGTTTTTGGCAATCTTCATTGTTTTTTAGAGGAACCTCTGATTAGGAATAATGTGTTGAAATCTCCTCTGCTCTTCTCTTGTCACTTCACCTCAATCCTTATTAAAAGTGGAATCACGAAGATTGGCCATCTTTTAAATAACCACACTAGCACATGGCACACCGCAGCACACCTCACATCGGTCCTGGGCGTGAGGTCTGAACGCTCGTACACCACTTTCTGTGCCAGTTTAAGGAGGCCTTGGTGAACTTAGGCGCAGGGTCACTGTGCCACAGCGTCTCTCCGGACAATCCGATCTTCAACTCAGATGTCACAGAACTCGTCATCCAAGTCAAACCCAACGTCACAGACTGCACTGACCGGACAGGCTCCATTCTGAGAACTGGCAACTTAATAGACAAGCAGTTTGACACGATGGGAAAAAATGAGCTCTACCAGGTGTGTGTTAAGGTGACTTTTTATAAATTTCTTAGAGACTTGCCAGACACACGGTGGAGACAAGAACTGCATGTTGGAGTGAATGAAACTCCAGCGTGGAGAACTTTTTACAAACAACCACTGCAAAAAAGAATTGGCGACCTGCAATGGAGGATTCTTCATGGGGCTCTCGCCACCAACTCCTTTTTATCGGTTATTTCACCAGGAACATCAGACTGTTGTCCGTTTGTCAACAGCGAGACTGTCTTTCATCTTTTTGTTAACTGCAAACGGCTCGAACCATTTTTTATATTTCTCAAGACACTTTTGGATAGAATAGGACTGTCATTGTCAACTGTTGGCTTTATTTTTGGTATTAAGTATACTCAGAGACAGAGAAACAAGTGTGTGCTGGGAAATTATCTACTGGGCCAAGAAAAATGTCAATCCTCAAAACCAGGAGGAACAGAGAAAAAAACTCAAAGACCACCGATGTGCTCCTGATGTTTAAAGTGCTGGTGAAGTGCCGATTGAAGTTGGAATTCACTTACCATCAACTCATTGGAGACATGCAGACCTTCTGTGATTTATGGGGGCTTGGGGGGGCTTTGTGTTCTGTTGAGAAGGGCAAGCTGGTGACTGGGTGGTGACTTCTTTAAATGTCCTTCAAAATATTTAAATACTGGATGATTGAAAGTCAGAATAGGAGACTCCTGGGGAATACAATGCTGTGTGTATAATGGAGAGCGATGTACGGAGTAGGAGACGAGTACAGGGGGAGTGATGGTGGAGTAAACTGATTATGAATTGTGTGTTTATTATGGACAATTATTTATATTTGTGGATCAGGAGGCATGTATAAGGGAATAGTGGGTTAATGAACAAATTATGAATTACTTATTATGGAAATTCTGTACTTTATGTGTGGAGTAAGAAGCGTGCACGGGCAATAGTAGTGGAGTAATGCAACATATTTATTAACTGCATACAACTGCAGTGTTCATGTTTTTTTTGTCATTGCACGAAGTAAAGTTTAAATTTTAATATTAAAATCTATTAATATGCAGAGTGGGAGGAGTGTAATGGGGGAGTAATGGTGGTCTTTGTGTTATAATGAATTACCATTTGATTTTCTTATTAATGTGTGGAGTAGGAGGAGTGTAAAGGGGGAGTAGTGGTGGTCTTTGTATTATAATGAATTGTTAACTTTTTGATTATATTATTTATGTGCAGATATAGTATATATATATAGTGCCTTATTTTATCTATCTATCTATCTATCTATCTATCTATCTATCTATCTATCTATCTATCTATCTATCTATCTATCTATCTATCCTGTCTTGCTGTTTCTCTGTGTGTCGATTGATTTGGTCTGGAGTGGAAGTGGCCTTTGTGCTAGCAGGAGAGTGAGTTGAGTTTAGCTTTTTCTTTTTCAATTTTTTTTATTTTATTTCTTTTTCTAGTCATTTCTCTTAATTTTTAGCTGTGTTATTTATATATAGTCATTATTTCAAGTTTTTTTAGTGTTTTTATAAAAAGAAGTGGCTAGGATGGCTGTGTCCCGAGGGATACAGTCAGGCCTTTTGCTACATGGCTTTGAGAACCTTAGCAGAAGAAATGGCATCAAGTTGAATGTTGATCCAGTAGTTTCAGTAGAGAAGTGTGTTACTGAAATTGGAAAAATAATTGGATATAAAACATTATTTCTGCTTCACGAATGAATAAGGCAGTCGTGATATTTCTAAATGAAGAGGCCTTAGTTCACCAACGGGTTCAGGAAGGCCTAGTTATTAATGGAACCCTCATTTCTGTTTTGCTGCTTTCAACTCCCTCAAAGAGGATTATAATTTCTAATGTTCCTCCTTTCTTGAAGAATGAACTGCTACGTAATGAATTGAGCAGGTATGGCGAGATCATTTCTGACATTACTCTGATTCCTTAGGGTGTAAACAGCCAGAATTAAAGCATGTGGTCTCATTTAGGAGAAGGTCTTTATGCTCCTCAACAGAGGTTACAATGAGTTAGATGTTGCTCTGAAATTCAAAGTAGATGGATGTGATTATGTTGTGTCTTCTGAATCAATGAAATGTTTTAAATGTGGCGTGCAGGACACAAAGCAGTTGATTGTAAAAGAACTGATGGTAGTCATGCTATGGGTGGAAACATAAATACAGTGAGGAAGTCAGATGTAGAGGATGAGTCTGAGGACTGAGGATCAGCAGATTGTTATCTGTGAGGTATCCACAGGTACTCTTAGCTTGACTGTAAGAATTTCTGATAATCAGATACCCAGTTGTAGCTCCACAGATGAAAGGAGTGAAATAAAGAGAGCTGAGACAAAGATGCCTGAAGTGGACAGATAGGCTGAGTTGAAGTCCTCTAATGTGAATATAAATCAGACTGAAGAAAAGGGCCCAGCTAAGGCCGAGGTTATGCAGCTTGTCAGTAAAACGACACCAACTGAGGTGGATGACATTGAAGGTCTGAATGCTGCCGCTGTTGTCTGTGAGCCATCTTTTTCCTGACCTGGAAGTTTTTTTTGGTTTCAGCCAAGCGAGTTATGCGCAATGCTGTTCCTTTGGGAATGGAAAGAGAAGAATTTAATCGTTTAAAGAATGTTATCAGTAAAGTTAGAAAGTCTCTCACCTCCAGCACATAATGGCTCCACACCAGCTCCTCTCTTTTTCATTAGTTAAAGTTCTTCTTGTCATTGCTGCTCCGTTTCATTTCTTTCTAATGCCTGTTTTCTCTTTGGGCTCTTTGAACGTTAACGGCTGCAGAGACTCCTTAAAGACAGTCGTACTTTTCAATATTTAGAACAGAAAACACTTGATGTTATTTTTCTTCAAGAAACTCATACTGACCCAATGAATGAGTCGGAGTGGCAGAGGGACTGGAGTGGGATGACGTTTCTGAGCCACGGCTCCAGTGCCAGCGCAGGGGTGGCAGTGCTCTTCAGTAAGGCGTTTCTCCCGGAGTCCATAGACTGTCTTGAGCAAATTAAAGGCCGTCTCATGAAGGTCGTTGTACGTATTCAGGGTAAAAACATTATTTTCTTAAATGTCTACGCTCCAAATGAAGGCAAAGAGAGAGTTTCTTTTTTTCTTTTGTTAAAAGACGTGCTAGCTGAGTGCAGTTCAGAGGACGTCGTATTTTTAGCTGGCGATTTTAATTGCACTGAACATGCAGTGATGGACAGGAATGGCGCTGAGCCGCACCCAGGGTCAGTCAAGGTGTTGCAGTTGGTCCTTCATCAGCAAGAACTTGTGGATGTGTGGAGAGAGTCGAACCCGGCGAGACAGTACACATGGCTCAAGGCCTCCAGTGGCATGTTATCCATGGCAAGGCTGGACAGGATTTATACCTTATGGCACAATCTGAACCTCATTTTGGGCTCTTGTCTTCTGCCCACAGGGTTTTCAGATCATAGTTTAGCTCTCACTCGTTTCTCTTTGGGGTCTGAGCGTAATTTTAAATCTTTCTGGCACTTTAATACTAAACTTCTTAAAGACTCTCTATTTCTTCAACACTTTCGTCTCTTTTGGGACAAATGGAGACTCAGCAAAAGTGAATTCTCATCTCTGAAGCAATGGTGGGACGTCTCCAAGGTCCAAATTAAACTCTTTTGCCAGTTTAATTCTGAACATTCTTCTAGAAAGGTCACCATGGCCATTAAAGAACTGGAAGAGGACATTGGGATAATTCAAACCAAACTGGAAACCGGTTTTGATGTCACTTTGCTTGAGTCCCTAAAAGATAAAAAGGATTCTCTGAGGTCCCTGCTGGATGAACAGGTGAAGGGCGCCATTGTCAGGGGGAGATTCCAGAATATTTCCCAAACAGACGCCCCTACGCAGTTTTTCTTTTCATTGGAGAAGAAGGTTGCTCAGGCAAAAATCATTCACTGTCTGAAATCTGCAGATGGGACTGAAATGACGGAGACCGAGGAGATCCGGGAATTTGCCTTCAAATTTTACAAAGACTTATTCTCTGCAGAAACAGTGGACTTGTCTTCAAACACAGAATGTTTCTTTAATGACTTATCACGGTTGACTCGACCTGCCACTATCACTGGAGGAGCTCACTAGTGCTCTTGGGAGTTTAAATCAGAACAAAGCCCCTGGGATCGATGGACTTCCCGTCGAATTCTACAAGTCCTTTTGGGATATCATGGGTAAGGACTTCCTGACTGTGTTCGTGGAGAGCATCAGGGATAAAGAACTTCCGGTGATTTGTTGGAGAGCTGTTTTGACTCTTTTACCTAAAAAAGGGGATCTCTGCAGCATTAAAAACTGGCGACCGGTCAGCCTACTCTGCTCAGACTATAAAATCTTTTCTAAAGCGTTGGCTCTTCATCTGAGGACTGTCATGAACTGCTTGGTGGCCTTCAATCAGTCATACTGTGTCCCTGAACGATGCATTTTTGATAACATTTTCTTTGTGCGGGATTTGCCTCTGAGATTCTTGGGTTTAAGGTGGGTCTCATCTCATTGGATCAAGAGAAGGCCTTTGACCTGGTAGACCACCAGTATTTATTTACAGTTCTAGAGAGGTTTGGTTTTGGTGAGACCTTTCTAGGATATATTAAATTAATGTACACAAATGTGTTTAGTATTTTAAAAATTAATGGAGGATTGGGAGCCCCATTTTCATTGGTCAGGGGTGTGCACTCTCCGGTATGTTATACTCGCTGTTCATAGAGCCCCTGCTCCACAGACTTCACCAATTACTTCACGGCCTGTCATTGCCTGTGTGTCCCACTGCATCCTTTAAGGTGGTGGCATATGCTGACGATGTCACAGTTGTTATCACTGAACCTGATGATGTTGTCCTGCTGCAGGACTGTTTACAGGTGTTTCAAACAGTGTCATCTGCCAGGGTCAACTGGTCCAAATGTAATGCCTTTCTGATGGGCAACTGGGACTGTCCTCCCCCAAACCTCCCAAGTGGTTTAACATGGAACTCTAATGTGTTTAAACATCTGGGAATTTACATTGGGAAGTCTGGAGCCACAGCTGATAACTGGGAAGGTTTAATTGACCAAATTCAGGGGAGACTGAAGAAATGGAAATGGGTGGTCGCCAAGCTCTCTTTTCGGGGTAGAGTGCTAATTATTAATAATTTAATTGCTTCAATGCTTTGGTATGAATTTAGGTGTGCAGATCCTCCGCTTTGGCTGTTAAAAGAAATTCAGAGGATATTGCTGGAATTTTTTTGGGACAAACTTCATTGGGTTAAACGCAGTGTGATACATCTGCCTGTGGATGAAGGTGGTCAGGGCTTGGTGGACATTCTGTGCAGAATTGAAGCTTTTAGGCTGACAGATTTACAGCGTCTCTTGTATGCCCCTCAGCCTTTACTGTGGAGGAGTTTAGCATTCGCTTTTTTCACAGGGTCGGAAATCTTAATTTTGATTGGCAACTCCTTTTCATTGATGTCAAGAGATTGGCGCTATCTGTGCTGCCCACCTTTTACCACAATATGTTATTGATTTGGCACACAAAAACAAACAGAGTGGGAATTAATCTGGAATCAGTCTTCTGGTTACTTGAAGAACCAGTAATATGGAATCCAGTCTTGGAGTTTGACTCGGTCAGTTTAAACTCCCTGCTTATGAACAAAGGCTTTACTAAAGTAGCCAACTTTATTGATCCGGTCAGCAACCAGTGGAAGTCTGGGGCAGCTGTGGCACGTGAGCTTGGGATTAGGTCTGTCCGTCTTGGGGGGTCGATAATCAACAAACTTAAAGTCTCTTTAGTGCAATTGGGAGCAGGTCCTCTGTGTGAGGATTATATCTCTGGAGATCTCATAAAAGAGGCAGAACCTCCTGAATGTGTCATTACAATTAAATCAAATGTAAAAGATTTTATCAGTCTTAATAACTCAATTTTAAAAATTTATCACATAAATGAAATTTCGTTCCAAAATTTGTCAAAAAAAGAATTGTATGACTCGTGTCTTAAAGTGTCCCATTTTATACATTTGAAGGACATGACTGATACCCTCTGGAGGAACACTCTGTGTCTGCATGACACGACATCTCCAGCATGGAGGACTTTATATAAACCGCCCACTGAGAAAAGAGTTGGGGACCTGCAGTGGAGGATCCTACATGGAGCAGTGGGCACCAGTTCATTCTTAAAAACCATTAGTGCCAGCGCAACAGATCAGTGGCCATTACACCTTCAGAAAGAAACAGTTTATCACTTATTTCTGTATTGTACCAGATTACAACCACTGCTGCATTTTCTTGATTTATTGTTGATGGATTTGGCCAAGATGGCAACGTTAAAAACGAGAAGAAATAGAGATAAAGATCTGAAAACCACTGACGCTCTGTTAATGTTTAAGGTCCTCCTTCAAAGGAGATTGAAGATTGAATTTACATATTTTAAACTTATTAATCAATTAGATATATTTAGAGAAATCTGGGCTGTAAATGATGTTTTATGCTTCTTTGAAGATGAATGTCTAGTATTAAAGTATGAGTAGGAAAAGAGTGTTATTAAATGTTGTTTAATTTTGACTGTTAATTTGACTGCAATTATGTTATAATTGTTAATAAAGGTATGTTTAAAATTTAAAATTATCTATCTATCTATCTATCTATCTATCTATCTATCTATCTATCTATCTATCTATCTATCTATCTATCTATCTATAGTGCCTTATGTTATCTATCTATCTATCTATCTATCTATCTATCTATCTATCTATCTATCTATCTATCTATCTATCTATCTATCTATCTATCTGTGTCTGTGATTATCAGTTGTTTTTTTCCACTCAGGGTCTCTCTCTGTGAGTGATCTCATTTCTTTATATCTATTTTTACCAATTTCCTAATATTTATTGTTGTTTTTAACTGATTTTCTATTTTTTATATAATATTTGTTCTTTTCTGGTCTAAATTGTACAAGTCATATGCTGCTGCACACACCTAAAGAATGCCTCCCAGGCTTCACCCATGAAATGTTGAAAATCTCTCAAGTAAAACAGAATGAAGGTGGTCGTGGACCTGATGGTCTCTGTCGAGGTCTGTACTTGAGATGTCAAAGAGAGTGGGCTGTAAGAATGTACGATTAGCCTCACAAATGAATGAAACAGTTGTGGTTTTCTTGAATGATGAATCTTTGTTTCTTGTCCTGGTACAGGGTGGGCTCCTAATAAGCTGCTCACTAGTCACAGTGTTAAATTATGGACTCCAGCTAAACAAGTCATTGTTTCTAATGTATTTCTATTTTTGAAAAACTAAATATTATTAAATGAATTTCACAGAGATGGTAAAGTCCTAACGGACATGATGATGATCCCGCTAAGGAGCAGATCTCCTGATTGGAAACATGTTGCCCTATAGAGACGACAGCGCTATTAAATGACATCCAGTACATGAAGAACTCAATGTAACCCTGAAATCAGTAGACGGGTGTGATCATGTTGTGTTTGTCTCCAAAGAAGTGCTTTAAAAGTGGTTAGACAGGGCAGAAGACAAACAAATATAAGCACAGTGAGGTGAAAGATAACTGAGATATGCCAGAGATGTCAAGTGAGCCCTGACAGCCCTTTAGTGAGAACATTGGATAATGAAAAGAAAGGTTCAGTGACTAGGGAATCAGAAATGGAGGACAAACTGGTATTTAAATCTGAAGCAATGAACAGCGATCATGGTGAAGTGAAAAGAGGAGAACGTGTTTCAGTAACACCAGGATATTAAAAAGGTGAGCCGGTGATGACCAACAGAGAGCAAGAGAAAGAAACGAGTTGCAGCGCAAACACAGAAGAGAGAGCACCGGTAGGAGCAAACAGGAGGATAAACCCCCTAAAAGATGGCAGGGGTGGTGAAGAGGTGGCGAAGTCCTCAGATGAAGCTCATTATTTAGTGATTAGCCCACCAACAGATCCTCACCTGTGGTCATGAGTTCTGAGTAGTGAATGGAGACATTTAGGAGGACAAGGGGCTGAGACCAGAGTCCTGCACTGGACCACTAAACTCCATCTCATGAAGAAGGTCAGGACTTTAGGAATACACAAGGAACTCTGAACAGAACCACCACAGGAGGTGATGAGGTAGTCAGTTCATGTGGTGAGTATAACAAGAAATAAAAAGAATTAAACTCAGTAATCAACGCATCATTGTGAAAAATCAAACCTCCAGCATCCATTTTTTTGGCCCACAGTCTGCCTGCTGATGGTGAAAATGAACTGGAGATTCATTGATTCATCTGGGATTCTGCAAATTGTGAACATTCCTCCTCACTCTCGTAATCACACTTTAGGTTTAATTCTCTGCCACTATGGTCACATTCACACAATATAATGTTTCACATCATTGATTAATTACTAACTAATGCAGTAAGAATATGAGAATTTTCATCCATCTTTTTAATCTGCTGATCTACACCAGTGGTACCGGCTCATTGTCTGCACGAGGCGGCTTTAATGACTGTAAGAGTCTGAAACAGATATGACAGCGTGAGGTCTGGATTGTTCAGACG
Organism: Polypterus senegalus; assembly: GCF_016835505.1. Classification (NCBI taxonomy): domain Eukaryota; kingdom Metazoa; phylum Chordata; class Cladistia; order Polypteriformes; family Polypteridae; genus Polypterus; species Polypterus senegalus. The sequence goes on from NW_024382729.1 coordinate 45,130, forward strand.
AGTTGTAAAGGATCATCAAGAATAAGATGGCATAATTATCATGTCATTAGCAGTTGACCTCACTTCCTGTTGAGTGGGTGGGGCTTATTAGAAGGTCCTATGACAGTGGAGCTCAGTGCCCTGACACAAAGTGCCATTACTGACAGATAAAACTCGTCAAAGTCGCATCACTCACCAGACTGTACTGCAGCAGCTGAGCCCCGGCTCCAGTCTCTTGATGCACTCGGTGGTCAGAGGTGTGTCTGACAGGTTAAGTTCTTTAAGTTCTCCACAGCAGCTGATGACAGCGGCCAGCACAGCACAGTCCACAGCAGATAAAGTCGTGCTGCTAAAGTTCATCTTTAAATCCTTTCCAATGGTGTCTCTAATTAACTCCTTATTCTGAGCCTCACAGAGCCACTGACCTACTTGCAGAGCTTCACTTTTGGCTGTTTCAGGTGTCATGAAGTGGCTCTTCAACACAGAGCAGATCATCCAGCAGTACGAGGGGATGAAGCACATTGAGTACAGGATGGTGTTCTTCTTGACATACTGAAAAGCCTGAGCAGCCAGAGCAGTGTCACCAAAGAACTTCTTACAGTACATCAGCCTTTGTTCAGGGAAGAACCCCAGGATCTCTACAAACTGATCAACTCTTTCCATGTCCATGGCTTCCAGGGCTGTTGGTCTGCTTGTTATCAGGACTGAACAGCCCTTCAGTAATGTCCGACTGACCAGACTGGTGACCAGGATGTGGACAGGCACCTCAACGTCTGGGTTTGAGCAGAGCTGACTCTGGGTGAAGTCCAGTTTGTGTTTGTACTCATCCAGCCCATCGAATATAAACAGGAGAGTTTCAGGATTCTTCAGAATGTCTTTCAGTGGATCATTACTGAGATATTTATAGTGCCTTTCAATCAGTTTGGTCAGTGACATTTGTGTCTCATTCTCATTGTCTAGGAGGTTAAGCTCTCTGAATTTAAACAGGAACACAAAAGCAAACCTCTGGTACTGAGTGCCTCTGGCCCAGTCATACATGATCTTCTGAACCATGGTGGTCTTCCCTATTCCGGCCATCCCACTGACCACTATGATGTTGACTGGATTTACACTTACAGGACTTCTTCTAAACAGCTGCTCAATCCAGATTCGCTCACATTTCTCTGCTGCTCCTTTCTTCATGAGCTCTTCATGAAACCCCCCAGTCTTCACAAGTTTATTTTCAGTCTCCTTATGGTTTCTAGGGTCCTGTTCAATGGCCACCAACTCTGTGTATCGAGTCTCAAAGCCCACAGCTGTGGTGTGTGGATCTCCAGGAGAAGCCTGAGCCTCCACAGTCCTTGTGGATTCAGACACAGCCTGTCTGTGTGTCTCATGGAGATCTAGAAGTCAAAATGAGAATAAATGAGGAGACCTGATGAGCACAGGACTGGAGGAACTGCTGAGCAGATGTGTGAAAGAAAGGAGTTACCTTTAATATGAGGATCAAGGACAGGCGACTTGTTTCTGGTGTTAATCTCCTCTAAGAGCTTCTTTCCTGTGATAAAAGAAATAAAGACAGATGGATCAATCACAGCAGTGAGAGGGTGCATCCTGGATGAAGCTTTACTTCCTGAAGTTTGAACTTTATAAAACTGGGCTCTAAAATTGTAAATGTGTATAAATTTGATGAATTAGTGATAGACATATAATGGGACATGAGGGTCAGATCAGTGATATGCATCCAGTTTGTTTGGAAGCTGTTAGTCATTCACATGAAGGAGACATCAGAAATGAGAAAATCCACAGAGTAGAATAGTGGGCATATTGAGGGCAATGCCAATGTAAAGAGTCCAGAGCAAAACTCAGACAGGATGGACGAATCAGAACATCAGAACACTGGCCATGTGAGCAATGTACAAAAACAGGCCAATTCAAATTACAGCATATCACTTTTCACATTTACTTACAATAAACTTCATTGTCTACAAATCTCCCCCACTCCTGTGTTCTTTTTAGGTACTTCTATAATAATTCAACTGATTCTTCATTATCTGCCCTTCCATTTGTATGGTATGATTGTGAAATTTTACTTATGATATTCTTATCAGATTGTTTATGTAGTGTATATTATAAAGAGCACAAACTCCAGCACTGAACCCTGAAGGACATCACTTTTAACGTCGCCTCATTCAGAAGAAGTCAACCAACACAAGTCCATCAAACAAAGACACTGAATAATTCAATGGGTCCTCTTATTTAACAAGATGCTCTGTTTCTCTGTAATCTTCTGTTTCTCAACATGTGAGTACAGGACATTCCTGTGACTGATATCTGATGTTTCTCTTGTCCTGTCAACAGGAGAGGGTGTAATAACGACAATCTTCAACTGCTTCTTCAAGCCTATTCCTTCAGAGACTCTCTTCCTCTTGGCCTGTTGAACTGTCAGTCTGAAGTTGATAAAGCGGACTTTATACCAACATTGGCCACCCAATGTGTTCTCCAGGTTGTGGCATTGACTGAGATATGGATCCACCCAGAAAATATGGCAACACCTACAGCACTTTCCCTCAGAGCTTATGCTAAGGAGCTTCAATGAGATGGACATGCTTCTATCCTCCATCCCAGATGCAGGTAATGTGCCTCCAGTCCAGTCTGCTCATCAACAATCCCAGTGGCAACCCCCAGGCAGACACGCAGTCCACTGGTCCAGTGACTCGGGTCCCCAACATTGAGGATCCTGTGAGCTGGGTCACCATCCAGCAACCGCTCATTTGTCTCGGAGACACGGAAGTCTTCGTCTCCATCGCAATAGCAAGACAGGAAGCACCAGGACTCTAAAGACTCTAAAAGACTCCACAGAGCACCAACTAACAAAACTGGCAAACTGCTGGACTTGTTCTCTCACAGAACTGCACCCCCACATAATGAACTGTCACTCCACTTACACACATCAGACCTGTCTGAGAGGCGGAGTTCAGTCATCAGGAGGACAGACTTTGATGCTGTCTTCTGCTAAGCAAAGTACTGTGGGGATCAGGAAGAAAGAGAAAGCATGGTTGTTTTCACTCTCTGTTTAAGTATTTGCACTTCACAAAGTTGGAGAGTTCCTTAGAAATAGTGTGTGTCGTGTGAAACAACGTAAGTTCTGTTCATTTGTTTTCATTTGTGTTATAATAGTTACGCTTGTAATTTCATTAACACTAAATGTTTCTCAATAGTGCCTTTAGTTATAAGGTGCCACCTAGTGGCCAATTGTCAGATCAGGGGGAGTGTGAATGCGACTGAGAGAATAAAACTAAATAAAAAAATAAATAAAAGTTAACCTTTACAAGTACTGTAAACTGACACCATCTGTTATAGACTCAAATCAAATGTAATTTTTTATTTTATAATAGTAAAAATAAGAGCAGCTTACTACTCAACATGTAATTCTGGAGAGCGACCGGATTAAATCTCGCGACCTGTTGATTACGAGTCAGCAGTTCTTACACTAACCCGAGTACACTTTTTTTTTTTGGTTATATTCTTGAATAAAAGCCCACTTGTTTTGTTATATTTGTACCTTTGGTGAAAGAGCTTATTTGATATTTGGACTTCAGTCCTCACACATTATAAACTTTGTGTCAAAATTTTGTTGTTAGTACTAAAACATGAAAAACGTTTCTGTTTCAGTTATGTGTTCAACCTTTCTTTTATTTCTCACATTTTCTGTCATCTTACACTTACACAGATCGTTGTAGATATGAAACACACATGAAATGCATGAGCTCCAAATAGCGAGATATTATTTTCCCTATGCAACTCCAGGCACCTCACACGTAGATAAAGAGACTTGAGCTGGGAGATCTTTTTGCCCAAGTTGAGCTCTGGTGGTGGGCAGGATAGCAGGCTGCTTGCTGCATATGCTGATCAACACCTTTACAAAACAAAAGACGCTGATAAGGAGAGGAACAAAGGAGTTTTTTGCAAAACTTTTTCGTAGTCTTCATGGATTCTAGTGTTAATCAATTTGGAGAGATGCAACTGCAAGTTCGAGAAAGCACAAAACCTAGAGTTTCACAAACCTCTCAGTTGAAGTGCGCTTTCATTAGTAAGTGCGGCCCGTCATATCAGTCGAGCACCGTGGCACCAGCACCTTCATCGACAGTCACACTTGAAAAGTCAGAACTTGATAGACTCTACAAAAGCTTCATGAGCTTGAGTCTATAGTAAAAAAACAGGAACAATCGAAACACCTTCCACTAGCGCAAGGGCTGACACTCAGATTTCCAGATAAGATCTGATAGATGTGCTCATGCAAAATCAAACCGAATGTTAGAAGGCAGTCACTGAAATGTTATCCCTAAAAAAGGAAGCCCCTGCTTCTGCACCTCCTGGCACTGCATGGTGAAGTACCACACAGACAGGTCCCTTTATTTGTAGGTGATCCAGTGGCTTTCATTAGGGCCTTTGATCACGCTGTTGGAGATGTTTTAGAGAACCCTGAAGATAAATTTAGATCACCTAATTCAATATACAACAGGTCCTGCCCAGGAAATGGTTAAGGGTTGTGTGTGACTGCCACCAAAAGGCCAGTACAGGACGCGACTTATTCATAGCTGATACATACATGGATAAAGCATTGAAGTGGCCTCAAATAAAGCAAAATGATGGAGAGGCCCTGAGAGACTAAGCAACCTTTCCTGATAACTGTTTGGACTCCATGGCCAATGCAAGGAGCCGTGATGCGTTCAACAGCAATCAGAACATCCGTACCGTAATCTCAAAGCTCCCATATCCTTTACAAGATAAGCAGTGAAATACAGCTTATAAACTTGAAGAAAGAGAAGACAGAGAGGCAGATATTGATGATCTAGTTTCCTTTTTACATCGACAGGCTAAGATGTTAACACTTCCCATTTATGTAAAAGCTTTGACAAGGGTAGGTCACCTCTAAAGTACGGCCAGAGATCAGGAAGTATCTTCACTACAAGTATTTCTGATGCTGCTGAAAGGGGGACTCGAGAAACCTCCGTCAAAAAGACTGTTACTGACTTCTGTGGATTTAAAAAGCTTTGTGTATTCTGCAATAGCCAGCATACTCTCATTGAATTAGTAAAGTCAAAGTGTTACCGCATAAAGTAAAGAACTGACTTTTTAAAATCAAGAGGTTTATGTTTTCACCATCTCAAACAGGGGCACCTTGGTAAGAATTGTAAAGAATGAAATGTCAGACATGTTCTTTTCAGCACCCAGATATCCTGCATATAAAAAGAGGATGGAGCAACATCTACGACTACAGCCAGGGTAGCAACATCTGCTGGGGGGTAAACCGAGACTGGAACTTGTGCTTTTACTGGGGCCGGTGAAGAATGTGTACTGCATGTGGTTCACGTTAAGTTAAAATCTAAGAAGAGTGAAAGGTATGTAGAAACATACGCCTTTATAGACCTCGGCAGTACAGTAACAATCTGCACTGAAAGGCTCCAGAGACAGTTAAACCTTCAGGGGAGAAGAACACAAGTATACCTCAAAACTATGAGTAACTATTATGATGATGATTCAAACATGCTAACTGAATGCTCTGTCAGATTTGCCAGTCTGTGGTCTCAATGATGATGAATATATTGATTTGTCAAAGGTCTTCACGCAGGTCTCCATTCCAGTGAACAGAGAAAGTATTCCACTACAAGAAGATATCAACAAGTGGGCATATCTTAAAGAGGTACGTCTATCTCATACTGACTCTGAAGTTGATCTTTTAATAGAAATCAACAACCCAGAAATCTTCAGGCAGTCATGAATCATACCTAGCCAAGGAGATGGACCTCATGATGTGAAGACTACACCTGGATGGGCGGTCAATGGACAATACAAAGAGACAGATGACCTCATAAAACAAAGTGGTAAGCTGTCCAAACATTCGATCAATCGTGTGTCAATAACAGAGATTGAAGATATGTTGCTCCAACAGTATAGCACAGATTTCCAGAGCGCAGCTGTGAAGAAAAGGAGGAGATGTCACAGGAGGACATCAAGTTCATGTGCATAGCCTCAGAATCTGTGAGACTGGTAGGTGGCCACTACTGTTTAAAATTGCCTTTAAAGTGTTTTAAAGAAACACTTAAAATGCCGAACAATCACTGTATTGCTGAACAGGGTGCTATTGGACTCAAGAGAAAACTGAGCAACAATTCAGGATTCCATAAAGACTATAAAACATTCATGAGAGACATTATTGAGAAAGGTTACGCTGTCAAGGTACAAAAAGCCTGAATTGCAATGAAGGCAGAGTGTGGTACATCCCACATCACGGTGTGTATCATCCAAAGGAAAATAAGATTTGAGTGGTCTTTGATTGCACTGCCACCTACCAGGGGACTTTGCTTCATGAACAAAAGGCCCTGACCTAACTAACACACTCATTGGCGTCCTTACAAGATTCAGAAAGGAGCCAGTGGCATTAATGGCAGACATTAAGTCAATGTCCTACCAAGTTAAAGTACCAGATAAAGACACTGATGTCTTGTGCTTTTTATGGTGGCCTGAAGGTAATCTAAGCAGAAACATGGAAGAATTTAAAATGACAGTACATCTTTTTGGTGCTACTTCTTCACCCAGTTGTGCTTCTTATGCTTTGTGTAGAACAGCTGAAGATGCCAGAGATACATTTCCTGAGGAAGCTGTTAACACCGTTCTCAATAACTTCTATGTAGATGATTGTTTAAAGTCGGTGGCAACAGAAGAACAAGCAATAAAGCTGGCAAAGGACCGCCAAGCTCTATGCCATAGAGGTGGATTTCATTTGACTAAGTGGGTGAGTAACAACAGAGCAGTTTTATTGTCTATTCCTGAAGAAGACAGAGCTCATGAACAAAAGGACTTAGACTTGAGCCACAGTCTTCTTCCTACAGAACGTGCCCTGGGTGTCCAGTGGTGCACAGAAACAGACAGTTTCAAATTTCAGATGAAGTTACAAAACAAGCCCACTACAAGGCGTGGTATTCTGTCTGTTGTTAGCTCAGTTTATGATCCACTTGGCTTTCTAGCACCACCATACTGCCAGCAAAGCTTATTCTAAGAGAAATGTGGATGGGATGAAGAAGTAGAAGTCAAACACATTCAGAAATGGAAAAAATGGATGGATGACTTACAGTTACTTACAGACTATAAAGTGAACAGATGCATCAAATCTGTCTGGTTTGGAACCATAAGGTCAGCACAAATGCACCATTTTGCAGATGCCAGTAAAGATGGATATGGCACTGTCACATATCGTCTCCTGACTAACAAAGAAGGCAAAAAACATTGTTCATTGCTGATGGGGGAGTCAAGAGTTGCACCATTGAAGCAGGTCACGACTCCAAGATTAGACCTGACAGCAGCCGTTGTGGCAGTCAAAATGCTAAAAGGTGAGCTTCATCTACATTTTGGACTGACAGCACCTCGGTGCTAAAATACATTTCAAATGAAAGCACTCGATTCAAGACCTTTGTTGCCAACAGAATCTCCGTGATCAGAGATCATTCACAACCTTCACAGTGGAGGTACGTCACATCTGCCCTTAATCCGGCTGATCAAGCATCCAGAGGGCTAAGCATAGAAAACTTTCTCAAAAGCACCACATGGTCACAAGGTCCAAGTTTCTTACTGAAGCCTGAACATGAGTGGCCAAAAAGACCAGATCAACTGAACGATTCAGTTTCTGAAGATGATCCAGAAGTTAAAATCTGTGCAGTTAACATGACAAGAACAGAGGAGGTGACCGAACACATCAACAAACTAATCACTCACTTTTCAGATTGGCCAAGCTTGAAGAAAGCAGTGGCTTGGCTCCTCAAGTTTAAAGACATACTGCTGCTCTTAAAAAATGAAAGACAAACATTTCAACTAGAAGTCAGTCAGTCTGAAAGTAATCCAGAAGAACAAAAATCACTCATCACAAAGCACATGAAAAGTACAAACTGATTTTAGAACCAGGCTCAGTTTCTTCAGAAGACTTGGCTAAAGCTGAAACAGAGCTTATACGCCTCAGTCAACTGCAAGAATTTCCAGAAGAATTAAAGGCTTTAAATAAAAAGGCTTGCGTATAAAAGAACAGTCAAATCTATAAACTTGACCCGATCATACAAGATGGAATACTGAGAGTTGGAGGAAGACTCTGCAAAGCTGCAATGCCAGCTGAAACTAAACATCCTGCAGTTCTTCATTCATAAAGAAATCGGACATTGTGGGTGCAATTATAGGCTCACACAACTATGTCAGAAATACTGGATACCTCAAGCAATCTCCATTGTCAGGAAAATCATTTCAAAGTGCACAACATGCAGAAGATACAATGAGAAAGCAGGAGAGCAAAAAATGGCAGATTTGTCAGAAGTTTGCTTGTTACCTGACCGTTCACTAATGTTGGAGTTGATTATTTTGGTCCTTTTCAAGTCAAAAGAGGATGAAGTCTGGTCAAGTCTGGTACGGAGTAATCTTCACTTGTTTAACAACCAGAGCTGCCCACATAGAGATGGCACACAGCTTAGACTCTGATTGTTGTATCAATGCCATACGCTGATTCATGTGCAGAAGAGGACAAGTTAAAATCATGCGCTCATATAATGGAACAAACTTTATTGGAGCAGAAAGAGCTCTACGTGACACAATTTAAAATCTAGATGAAGAAAAAATCAGCAACGGTATCATGAAGAAAGAAATCAAATGGATTTTCAATCCACCATCAGCCTCTCATCAAGGTGGAGTGTGGGAGACAAATCAGAAGCATAAGAAAGATTCTAAACTCAACACTAAAACAACAGACACTCGATGATGAAAGTCACCAAACAATGATGTGTGAAGTTGACTCAATCATCAATAACAGACCTCTGACAAAGACATCAGACGACCCAAATGACTTGGAGGCTCTCACACCCAATCACTTGCTGTTAATGAAGACACAACCTGACAAGCCTCCTGGACTCTTTCTAAAACGACCAACACACTCGGAGACGCTGGAAGTAACTTCAATACACAGCTGGTTTGTTTTGTAAAAGATGGACTAAGGAGCATTTACCAACACTTCAAGAACGTCAGAAATGGCTTACAGCAAGAAGAAACTTTGAACAGGGAGGTTGTTTTAATTGTAGATGATGCTGCACCTCACAATTCCTGAGTAATTAAAGGAGCGACTCATCAAGACAATGGCAGATGGCAAAGGGGCAGTCAGAAGAGTTTGTGTGCAGCACACTGGACAGACCTGTGAATAAACTGGGCCTGCTGCAAGAAACTGCCAAAGTTTGAAATAAGAAATCCTTAAATGTTTGTTTGCAGTGTTCTTATTAGTGACTTGAAAACTGCGTTAGTTAATGTAAAAGTAAAGTTAGTGGCTCTTATTAAGTAAAGTATAGTATAGTAATTATGTCAGCTCCTGCATAGCTAATTAGGGGTCAGAAATGTAAGAGCCAATCTTAGAAAGTGAATTCTTAAGTTAAATTCATATTAGTGTTTGTGTGATCTCTACAGAACATTAGCTTCTACATAGAATATGGTGTAGTCTTTCACGCCATGTAAGTTAATATGAGATTGAACTTTCTTGCTATATAAATAATAATGTGTGTTAATTGAGTCAGTGTGTGTTTGGAGTTTGTCTCATTGCTAGCATGGCCTGGTAGACTCATTTAGCAGTTTACAAGTGAGATAACTTCAAGAAACAAATAAGATATAGAAGCTTTAAACAGGACTTTTCTTAATCTTTTCTTTTCTTTTCTTTGAATCAATTATTTCTCTATTTTTTGTGAACTATTTTACATTGAATTTTTACTAAAGCTTTTAGAAATGAAGATATTTTGTCTGTGGAATCATTTCAACGTGTCAAGCTATCGTTGAATCCCATGAAGCAAACTAAAGCTGCAGAACCTTAGTAATTCTGAATAAACGCAGCTACATAGTGTATAATAAAACATTCTCGATATCAAAATAAATGTCAAAGAGCAGGCCTTCTTCATGTCTCACCACTCAATGTCCTCTTGTCGTCACTCTGGTCCTTCTAAAGAGGACAATAAGAGGACATTGAGTGGCCTTTCACAACAACGTGAACAGACACTGTACCTGACGAAGTCGATGTCTTGATGTCCCACTGGCTGATCTTCTCCAAACTCTTTTTCAGACATGACAGCTCATTTCTCAGGTCCTCAGAAGAAAATCAGCAGTGACAGTGAAGCTGAGCGAGTCTCCATCAGCAGGAAGGACACAGTGAGATGAGAAAGTCTGCATCAGAAGACAAGAGGGGATGAGATTTCAGAGAGGATCAAGAACAAAAATCTTTAACATCACCCTGTAAAGCCTACTTCCCCCAAAACATACATGAAGAAACTCCTATGTCTTATTGTCACAGCAACTGCCCACCGATAACCACCTTTGTTTCGATTACATCTCGCCTGAAGAAGGGGCCTGAGTTGTCATGAAAGCCTGCATATTATAATTTTTTAGTTAGCCAATAAAAGGTGTCATTTCACTTGACTTCTCACTACATCCATAATGGCCAACACGGTACAACACCCTCGTACTACACCTTTGTTTTGTAACTGTGTCAGTTAGCAGCTGAACCTCCATTGACCCATCCCTCGTTCAGACAGCGTTTGCCACTCCTGACTCTGACACTCTCTGTGTAACACCACCAGCTCAAATTCTCTAACTTACAGCACAAGTCTGCTTTGAAAATTTATATGGCAAAGAGTTGAGCAGAGATATGTTAGCAATGATATATCAGTATTTGAAATGCAGACAGTTCATGTGTGCTCCATGCTACAACAATCTGTGTAAATGTACGACAAAACAAGAAATGTTACGTCTTGTAGACACAAAGCAAATGTATGTCTTTATTATATCAAATATAACTGCTTGAATGTGAGTTTTTATTTTTGACAATCACACTTCTGTGACATCAACCATTAAACAATTTGTCTTTATTGAGCTTACTTTTACAAGAACCATACATTTACACAGACTGTTACAGACTCAGATCAAATGCACGTTTTTATTACATCAGATATGTCCGTTTGAAAATGAAACACGTTATCACACATATGAATGCAAACATCTTATTTTGTACCGACTGATATTTGGACTTCACAGTCTTTACACATTCACAGCGACATGTCATCTAAGCGATTTCTTTACATTTGTTTTTATTTTTGAATAAAAGCCAAATTGTTTTGTGACTGTGAAGTTCAAATATTTTCAAAATAAGATGTGGAATGTGAAGATACTCTCCAAAGTCCTAGCTAGAAGGATGGAGAAAGTGCTGCCTTCAGTAATATCACAAGACCAAACTGGATATATTGAAGGCCGACACTTAGCTTCCAATCTCCGACGCCTGTTTAATGTAATATACTCACCCACAAAGTCTAACATCCCAGAGATATTATTATCATTGGATACAGAAAAAGCATTTGACATGATTGAATGGAACTATTCACTACATTGGAGAAATTTAGGTTTGGCCCAAACATTTGTGCATGGATCAAACTACTGTATACCAGTCCAGAATGTTCAGTTTGTATTAACAACATGAATTCAGACTCCTTTAAACTACAGTGTGGTACCAGACAAGGATGCCCCCTGTCACCACTGCTCTTTGCAATCGCCATTGAGCCACTGGCAGTTCACTGTCAAAACGCTTATGAGATAAAGGGGATTATCAGAGAAGGACTTGAACCAAATATTTCTCTGCAGATGATATGGTACTGTAGATATATAAGATCAACAGAATACTGTGCCTGCAGTCCTAACAGCACTTACAGAATTTCAAAAGATCTCTGGTCTCAGAATTAATTTGACTAAAAGTGTGCTCTTCCAGTGAATTCTCAAGCACACAATATTAGATTGGACACCTTCCCTTTTATCATCACAGATCAGATTAAATACCGAGGGTTAACATCACAAGTAAACATAAAGCTCTTTATTAACAAAATGTTGCTGTCTGCATGGAAAGAATTAAGGAAGACTTGCACAGATAGTCAACCCTTCATCTCACTTTATCTAGAAGAATTAATGTTGTTAAGATGAATATCCTTCCTAAAATTCTCTTTTTATTTCATAACATTCCAATATACTTCAATAAATTATTTTTTTAGAAATTAGACTCAACCATAACCTCATTTATTTGGAATTCAAAACATCCACTTATTCAAAGAGCGACCCTACGAAGACCTAAGGCAGATGGTGGCATGACTCTACCTAACTTTTTAATTTTATTACTGGGCAGCAAATTTACAATCAATAAAAACCTGGACGTGGACACAAATAGACAAACACACACAGGCTTGGTCAGCAATAGAAATAAAATCCTGCAGCTCTTGTTTATATTCCTTGCTTTGTACCCCAATAAGTACAAGTTATCGCCAATTTACTAACAACCCAATGGTGCTTCACTCACTCAGAATATGAACCAATGTAGAAAGCATTTTAAGATAGAGAAGCTTTTATCTGTGGCACCTCTGCACGATAATCACCTTTTCCGACCTCTCAAACGTCGCAGCTTTTAATGTCTGGAAAACATCTCTCTTGTTTAAAATTGTCCAAAATGTTTCCAGGCCAAGATCTAACCTGCAAACATTGCAATCGAGCTCCAGCCTCACTAGGTCACATGTTTTGGGCCTGCATCATATTAACATCATTTTGGACCAAAATCTTTAAATGCCTTTCAGACAGCCTTGGTGTCCCAATCCCTCCTAACCCACTAACGGCTGTGTTTGGTGGGCTCACAGAGGGGCTTAAAGTGAAGGACAAACAAATTGTAATGGCCTTTACTTCACTATTAGCACGTAGACTTATCCTGCTCAACTGGAAGACTCCTAACTCTCCCATTTTAAGTCAGTAGGTAACTGATGTTATATATTATTTGAAATTGGAAAAAAAGTAAATTCTCACTTAGAGGGTCTTTATAAAACTTGTTCAAAACCTGGCAGGATCTAATCGATAACATTTTAGAATAAGCATTTAAATTGAGGAAGTGGATTCTGTCTCCTCTTTTTTATTTAATTTATTTTTACTATTATTAAAGTTTTATTCGGTTGGCCTAGCTCTCTTTGTCATGGGTGGGGGTTGATTTGTTTCGAACTTCATTTTGTTAAACTTGACTTGCTAATATGGAATGCTACTGGATTTTAATAAAATCAATAAATTTAAAAACAAAAAAAGATATGGAATATTAAATAAACACTTTCACAAAAGGTATGACGAAACAAGTGTGCTTTTATTCAGGAATAAAACGGAATAAAAAAATCATTCAAATGACATGTTGCTGAATGTGTACAGTCTTGGAAGCCCAAATAGCGTTTCCATATCAAGACGTTTTCATACATGAGTGTGTGTTTGTGTGTGTTTCACATTCATTCAGTCAGACCTGAAATAATAAACACACTTCTGTTGAGTTACTGTCTGTGTAGGTTTCTTGGTTGCAAAAGTTAATAAGAAATTACAATTTAGGTCTGCATGTCGGTAGACGTCACAGAAGTGCGATTGGCAGTTATCAGCAGGAAATTTGTTGAGGTGGTAAGGCCATTCGAATTTCCTCACGTGTGTTGGGAAAAATAAGGTGATCAAGGGAAACAAGTTTGGTGGGGATTCCTGTGTTAATGGATCGTTTCTTGCTGTACCACCTCAGCTCAGGAAAAGTTACTTTGGGAAATTCTTCAAGGTGGCCACTTCCAAAAAGAAAGAGGACTCGATACCCAAGTGAGACGATCTTCTCTCTGGTCTTAGATAGTTTGTGTTTGTTACATTCACCGTAAACTTTGTGTTTTGTTTTGCTCTTTATTTCTTTCCTTTTCATGCTGCTTATTTAACTATTGGTTGGTATCTATCACCATGGCAATATCCCAGAAATTGTCACAATTGACTATACTGTACAAAGGTCTTCAATATTGCAGTATGCTTATGACGTCTGTTTTATTCCTTCCAGTTTCTTATACGTGCCCCAGATGGAGACAGGGTTCACATCAAGGATGACACAACAGAGAGACAGAAGACAAACCAGTAAACTACGTTATGTGTCAGCGCCACACATGTGATGGGCAGTCAACCTGGATTGAAATGTGGAGATCACCTCTCATTCATTTATTGGTTATTAATGACAGAGTATTTCAGTGTAGTGAGACATAAGAGATCGACTTGACTTTCAATAAGCTGTTCATGCAGGACACCATAAGAGCAGAGTAATCAGACTGTAGATAAGGGGACTGAGGGACAGCGGCCAGGTGGGCAAAGAACTGACTTGACAAAGAGAGCAAGACATTGGGCTTTTCAGAGTTCTGAGGTGAAATCAATTCAATTAAATGTAAATAAATATACATGAAGTAAGAGAGCTCCTCAGTATAATTACACAATGGAAGGTCTGCACTAGAAGGTGTAACTTGTGATGAAGACTTGTGGCCCTTTGTGTACTCATCACCATCCTCAGCTAGTAGAGATTAGTGAAGGCTAGTGAGAAGCTGAGTTATATAGTGTCCATGATGTGTGAAGTATAAATCAAGAAGAGAATCTCCATCACATGAAGAACACACTTGTGAGTCCAGTTCAGGAATATTGTGTGCAGTGCTGGTCTCCATATTAGAGGAATGAACAAACAGCACAAAAGAAAGACGAGGGAAGAGAGACTGGACTGTGGGGTTTGAAGGATTTGAATCTTATGAGTTTTAGAATAGAAATATTAGGAGGTGATATGACAGAGATGTTTAAAAAGCAGAGACTCAGAGACTTTTATACATTTTGACAATATTAGAGGAATATGAAAAGACATTCTGTGTTGTTTTGAATGGCCTATCCTTCTCATGTTGTAAAAACTCCTCAGATCTTTTGAATTTCTTTTAAATGTTCTCAGGTCC
>NW_024382730.1:0-7103 GCF_016835505.1 Polypterus senegalus
GCATTTCTTCAGTGTGAAAGTAGGCCTACCATTCGCTCAAAGGAAAAGCGGAAAGTTAATTCACAGCTTGATGATAGTATTGTCTTGTATACGCTTGGACATGGTGACTCTGATGAAAAATTGCTCCTAATCAGACTTTTAAAAGGGCTATGTTCAGCATTCTTGATAGACTATTGTGGAAATGGAGACAAGATTCTGTCAGAGAAATGTTGAATTATTGAGGGCCACAGAGCTTCTCCTGCCAAAATCAGAATTAGTTCTTGATCACTCTCTCCTGAAACCTCTTCAGGCACTTGCAGGGACAGAGCAAAACAGCATGAGCTTGCAAAATGAAATTGCTGTGGCAAAAGCCATGTTGATCAATAAACTGCCAGCTGATGCTAATCTCTCTGAAGCATGCAAATTCATTCACAGTACAAAGAGGCCTTCCCTATGTTGCATTCACTATGTGTCACAGCACTCATCATTGGTGTGTCTTCAGCTGCATCGAAGCTCTTTCTCTGCTTTGAACCACATTCTCACTCTCTCCGCCAAACAATGCTGCATTCAAGGAAGAGAAATTTAGTCATTCTTGTACAAGAGAAAAACATCACAGAAAATCTAGACATGAATGAATTTATTTCAGAATTTGCCAAGAGTAACTGCAGACTGGTCCTGTAGATAATATCCAGGTTAAACACTGGAAACTGATATCCTATAGCCTCCCTAATGACTATAATGAGCCACGTTTCTGTTCTTGCTCTCATATGTTGTATACATTTGACTTTATTGATATTTACCTTGTAGATGTAGTTCTATATTTGTTCACAAAAATAATAATACAGGTTCCATTGCCTCTGTTAATTTTATTGAGCAATAGGTTATGATTTATGCCACAATTTTTGCTTTTATATGTTATACTAGCAGAATACCAGCCATACGGAGAAGTAGTGTGTTAAAAAGTAATGAAAAGAAAAGGAAACATTTTAATAATACGTAACATGATTGACAATGTAATTGTGTTGTCATTGTCATGAGTGTTGCTGGCATATATATATATATATATATATATATATATACACACACACACACATACAAACATATATATACACATATATATACATATATACATATACACATATATATATATATATTTATATATACACACACATGTATACATATATATACATATCTACATATATACTGTATATACACATATATATATACTTTGTACATATATATACATATATATATATCATATATATATTAGGGTGGGACTCGATTAAAAATTTATGTAAATAATTAGAGGCTGTGTAATAATTAATCTTGATTAATCGTATGTAATCACACATGAAAATTTGCCCCAAATCTAAATGGTTTTTTTTAATTTAAAAGGGTTTTAGGTGGGCGAGAGAATCAAATAATAGACATGGACATGAATATTGTAAGCTGAAGCTCTTTTAATTTCTGAAAAAATGCTTTTAAACTGCATTTCAATTCAAAACAGAAAAAATATCATCCCTGGTTAAAATTGGGCAGACTTAAAAATAAAGTGGTAGTTTAAGTACTTTAAGTACATTTTCAGAATGGTATTGAAAAATTTCAACATAAAGTGCAGGTTTTCTTCTTAAAAAATAAGGCAGAAACATAAAAGGTAATTTGACCAGCTTCACCTTTAAACTAAAATAATTTTGTACATTAGGCTAAAACAGTGTGATCATTGAACATTTTTTAATTAGGTGTAATTAGAATTACTAAAGGCTGACGGTGGAGCAGTGGTAGCTCTGCTCCCTCAGAGTTAGGAGACCGGTTAGCTTCCGGGTCCTCCTCGTGGGTTTGCATGTTCTCCCGTGTTTGGTGGTTCCCTCCGGCACTCGGTTTCCTCCCCGATCAAGACATGCAGGTTAGGTGGATTGGCAATTCTAAATTGGCCCTAGTGTGCTTGGTGTGTGGTGTGTTTGTGTGCGTCCTGCGGTGGGTTGGCACCCTGCCCAGGATTGGTTCTTGCCTTGTGCCCTGTGTTGGCTGGGATTGGCTCCAGCAGATCCCCGTGACCCTGTGTTCGATTCAGCGGGTTTGAAAATGGATGGATGGATAGAATTACTACGGTCACGGAAATCCAATGATCCCAGTAAGAGCCACAAAGTCCGCTTTCTGTAATGCATCTAATCTTGCTTGCTTTTCAGTGTGCACAAAACCACGCTTTATCAAGGCTTCCGTGGGTAGTCTTTTCAAATGAAATTTGCCTCAGATCAGTCGTGGGAGCGTGCTTCATTCCGACTCTAACATTTTGTAGCTGTGATGTAGTGCATGAATGTAATCGATGCACCAGGAAATCCTGCATTGACAAAAGTTCCCTTTGCTTGAAATTGAAAGTGTGATTAAATGCGTTATTTTTTAACGCTTATGGAGTACATGCATGAAGCTTCTCAGCTGTGCTTGTGCTAAGAAAAGGAAACATTTTAAAAATAACATAACATGATTGTCAAAGTAATAGTTTTGTGACGTTATGAGTGTTGCTGTCATCAAGGATTTGATCATCATTGTTCTTGCAATTAGGTTCAGATTTGGAGGATGTGTTTATGTAATGTTAGCTAAGACCGGCACTTAAAAGTTTCTTGCTACAGCAATTTTAACTCCGTTACAAAGTGATCCAAAGTCTGTTTATACCTCGTGTCTTCTTAGTAAATTTGTATGTCAGCAATACCGTCATTCGTCATAGGCATGACAAACGGCAATGGAGTGTGTCTATAAACTTAATGTAAACTTACGGTTCACGCTGTGCTTTGTTTCGCAGTAGCTGTACTTATGAATATGCTTGTATTTATGAATAGCTATGCATCACTTGCTTCATAATCTTTTTCTGCCTTCTCAATTGTGAAATGGCGTTTTTGCTCAGCGCTGTTTGCAGGTCTTCCTTGTTCTCTCTTTACGTAGGAGGCGTGATGATGTTACACGAAACTCCCCCACGGCCATCCAGCTCATCTCCATTACATTATATGGAGAAAATAGCTTCCAGTTATGACCATTATGCGTAGAATTTTGAAATGAAACCTGCCCAACTTTTGTAAGGAAGCTGTAAGGAATGAACCTGCCAAATTTCAGCCTTCTACCTACAGAGGAAGTTGGAGAATTAGTGATGAGTCAGTGAGTCAGTCAGTGAGTCAGTCAGTCAGTCAGTCAGTCAGTCAGTCAGTCAATCAGTGAGGGCTTTGCCTTTTATTAGTATAGATAAAACTATGTTGTTATTATTATTTGACCCCCGTACAAAAATGGGGAGGGATGGATATTTTTGCCCCCAAGTACAAGCCAAATGCCCACCCACACATGATGTTCTGGTCACACCTCTGGGACACCACATGGACTGACTGAAGGAAGGAGAAGGACAGGCAGTGGGACGAGAAGGACAAAGAAAGGGAGGAGAGGTGACAGGATCAGGACAGCAGGCAGAGTGGACAGGAGGAGAGGGTGGACAGGGTTGTGGGGGTCACTTGGAACTAACAAGACAGAGAAGAGCCAATGTCAGTGGACAGGGTGGTGAGGGGACAAGAAGAAGAAACAAGAGGACAGAAAATGAGAGAGACAGGAGAGTGAGGAGGATTGGGATAGAAAATAATATAGAGACTGAACATTAATGAAGAGGCAGGACACAGAAAGTGACCACAGAGGGTCCACACCATGTCACTTGGACAGACCACCTTCTATTGCGATTGCTCTACTAGTAAAATATAACAAAGGTGTGAGGCCTCTAGAATAGCCCACCAAACAAATGTCACTCCAGGCAGGCCCACCTCAGGCAAGCAGGAGGCTTCAGGCCTGACTAGGCCTCAGAAAGGAGCTCAGGCTTTTAAATTCAAAATAAAATCAAAAAGAGTCTCAGAGGCGTGAAGTGAGTCTGACCAGAGGGAGAACCGTGAAAACTCCAGCTGGAGCAGAGACAAGTCCACAAGTGGTCTTCACAAAAGGCGAGGTTTATTAACAAAGAGCCAAAGGGGCTGCCAAGGGCAATCCAAAGCTAACAACATTCAAAAGCACAAACTGTGAGAGAATCTGAACTCAAGAGCCAAGGTTCAAAGACAATAATCAGAATTAAAAACAAAATGCAAAATACTCACAAAGACCACCAATCACCAGAGCGATCAAATGAGCCACAGCCTTTAGAGATTTGGGGGCAGGTGGTCCCTGCCTTGTATCAAACCACAAAATACAAGGAATGTGAGAGAACCAAGACACACACAGAGATACTCAATAGTAACTGAAAAGAATAAAAATAACAGATAATACAGAATTAAACAAATAATAAACGAACAGAACAATTTTATAACAACAATGAAGGAGAATTAAAAAATAAAACTGTCAGCAGGAGCCACGAAGGACCCCTGGCCTGACTAGAACACCTTCACTGAGATGAGATGAAACCAAAAGGCCTTCAGAGGACAGTGACGGTAGGCCAACACACATGTCATGTGAATTAGGGAAACAGAGGAGAATTCTGGGAAGTTGACCTAAGTGGGCATGTCACTGTGATGGTACAGTGTGTGAGTGGGGTCCCCATATGTTTTGACTCAAACTTGTGTCCTTCACAGGCTGCAGTGTAATGAGATCAGCTGGAGTAAGAGGAAGAACCTGAGGTCACTACGAGGAGATCTACAAGACTGGACAAAAGTGAATATCGACACATGAGATGACTGGACATGCTGATCAACTTACCCCAGTGATGGTGCCCCTGTCCACTCCCTCTAAATTCTTCTCTTTATTCTTTTATAATCCCTCAGATGTCCTCCACATTTAATAACCTCTCCATGTCTTCTTCTTAGCCTGTGTGCTTCTTCTTTAAACTCACTTGTGTTTCTCTACCCTGTGACCCTGAACTGTTTACCAAACTCCATAAGATCTACGGAGACCCCTGAGTCTCACCAGCTAGAGGACCACAGTGAGAATTGTCATCTGAAACCAGTGGGGTCACAAAGCCCATCGAAGGGAGCAGCAGGAGCAAACACGGGTGGACAGTCCAATTGTAGGGTGATAAAACAACAACATTTATTTATATAGCAGATTTTCATACAAATAGTAGCTCAAAAGTGCTTTACATAATAAAGAATAGAAAAATAAAAGACACAATAAGAAAATAAAATAAGCCAACATTAATTAACATAGAATAAGAGTAAGGTCCAATGGCCAGGGTGAACAGAAAAAACAAAAAAAACTCCAGGCGGCTGGAGAAAAATAAAATCTGTAGGATTCCAGACCATGAGACCGCCCAGTCCCTCTGGGCATTCTACCTAACATAAATGAAACAGTCCTCTTTGGATTTAGGGTTCTCACGGAAGGGCTTGATGAAGATGGTCACGTAGAGTTCTGCCTTTAAATCCACCCATGCGTTGTTGGAGCATCATGGAGCTTTGAGTAGGTGGAGGTGGCACAGGTCACCACCACAAAGATACCGAAAAGAAACAGAAGAGAGTAGGGGTCAGTACAGATTTTAGAGCCACCATGAATAGTTATTATGAGGAAATTGAACATATAGAGTATCAGGATTAAGTTAAATTAAGTTAAATTGAAGTTACAGAAAGGCCATGTTAAAGTAATGTGTTTTCAGCAGTGTTTTAAACTGCTCTACTGTATCAGCCATGGCGAATTTCTATTGGCAGGCTATTCCAGATTTTAGGTGCATAACAGCAGAAGGCCGCTTCACCACTTCTTTTAAGTTTTGTTTTGGAATTCTAAGGAGACACTCATTTGAGGATCTGAGGTTACGATTTGGAATATAAGGTGTCAGACATTCTGATATATACGATGGGGCGAGATTATTTAAGGCTTTATAAACCATAAGCAGAATTTTAAAGTCAATCCTGAATGACACAGGTAACCAGTGTAGTGACATCAAAACTGGAGAAATGTGTTCAGATTTTCTTTTCCTGGTTAGGATTCTAGCAGCTGCATTCTGCACTTCGTTGCAAGCGATTTATGTCTTTTGGGTAGTCCTGAGGAGTGCGTTACAGTAATCTAGTCGACTGAAAACAACGCGTGAACTAATTTCTCAGCATCTTTCAGTGATATAAGAGGTCTAACTTTACTTATGTTTCTTAAGTGAAAAATGCTGTCCTAGTGATCTGATTAATATGCAATTTAAAATTCAGATTACAGTCAGCAGTTACCCCTAAGCTTTTTACCTCCGTCTTGACTTTTAATCCTAATGTATCCAGTTTATTTCTAATAGCCTCATTGTATCCATTATTGCCAATCACTAAGATTTCAGTTTTCTCTTTATTTAACTTGAGAAAATTACTATTCATCCATTCTATACTAGTCAGACATTTTGTTAGTGAATCAATAGAATCGGGGTCATCAGGTGCTATTGATAAGTACAGCTGTGTGTCATCAGCATAGCTGTGGTAGCTCACGTTGTGCCCTGAGATAATCTGACCTAACGGAAGCATGTAGATTGAGAATAACAGCGGACCCAGGATAGAGCCTTGTGGAACACCATATCGGATATCATGTGTCTTGAGTTGTAATTACCACAACTAACAAAAATTTTCTCTCCTGTTAGGTAGGATTCAAACCAATTTAAGACCGTGCCAGAGAGGCCCACCCATTGACTAAGGCGATTTCTAAGAATGTTGTGATCAATGGAGAGTGGGCCAGTCCTGGCATTGGTGACAAATTCTGGACAGGTACCAGGCCATCACAGGTCAAGCTGATGGTGGTCTGAACAGAAACCTCATAAACCTACTGCTCCTCAACATCATGTGGTATTGTTTGAACCTGTGTCTGCTCCTTGTTCACTGCCTCATTTGCACACAATTCACGTCATATTCTGTTTGTGACTGTACAGACTCCACCCAGAGTTGGCTCCAGTACCCAGTGACCTTCAACTGGTCTAAATGGGTTCAAGAAATGGAGTGAATAGGACCCAAACACAACTGGAAAATAGAGAGAGTGGAACTGGGATGAGAGTCCAATTTTGAGGGCCTGGATGATGGAGGAGACCTCAGCGTGAAGGTGGGCTTCACCAGGACAGCCTGACAATAATCAGGCGTGGACAGATGGACTTAGAGTGTGACACTCCACGTTGTTCTCCACTGCTTTAGTTCAGAGGATGATGGATGCCTCTGGCCATT